>NW_008658836.1:0-15576 GCF_000695815.1 Acanthisitta chloris
ATTATTATATGTTTATTATTTATTAGCTATTATATTATCCATTATTACTGTTTATTATTATCTTTAATTTTATTATTATTTACTGAGAGTTTTTAAGGGTAGATGAGTTGAAATGCTCTGAGATCAGTGGCAAACTTTGATGGAGTTTCACCCCCATGAAGTGTCCTTGACACTCTCTTTGGAGACAGCAGCACTGACTATGGAGAGAAGGAGGAGATTCCTTCCTACCTGTTTCTTCATCCACTATTTCTATCCTGACCAGTAGGAGGAAGAACATAGATGGATCCTTGAAGCACTAACTTCATGCCAATTTGCTCATTCAAACATGCTGCAATGGAAAATTGCACATCACCAAGATGTCTTCAATAAACATTTAATCATATAATCTAATATATTCATATAAAATACACCCTGGAGAGCCAGGGATGCATTACAAACATATGTAATAAACATTTAGAATCCAACAAGCTTCTAGGAGCATTGAGAAATTACTAAAAATAGTAAGAAGGAGAGTTTTTATATAAGACCGTTTATTTCCAACTTGAAGCAGATATGATCCAGTTACTGGTTCCCTGTGTTTGGAGATGAATCTATGCCAGCAGGTTTTTGATTCAGGAGGGTTTTGGCAGTGATGAGGCACAGATTTAAATTGGTAAAAATGACACAAAAGGCCCTTTAAAATCTCTTTTTTTTCCTCATCTTTTGGACTCTGATTATTCCTTCAACCTTTTGTGCTTTCCAGCACTGAAGCACTGACTACTCTCACATGCTGCAGAGCCTGGCAGTGGTGTCACACCTTCAATAGTTGATTTGAGTAGATGGGGGATAAGTTTGGGGGGGGAATCACTGGGCTGGGAGGTTATTTAGAGTAAAGGGTTACTCAGACCTTCAGTGTTTGCCACATGGGCATTGTAGAATGGTGGAGGTTCCTGTTGGGAGAAGGATCTCAAAGAGCCTGGACAGTCTTTGCTCATTTTATGTCTTATATTTCCTCCAAGTTCTCTCTGTAGTTGTGTGCCCAAACAGCACAAAGACATGTTGAAAACTTAGACTATCAGCCCTTAAAATACTCAACCAGTGAGCTGAGTTGCTCCTTGTGCTCACTCAGATGTGGTCGTGGTGCAGGACAAATGTGTCTTCTGCTGTTTGCAGCGAGTGGGTGAAGCTGCCCAAGCAATGAAGCAATAGAGAGCTGAAAACATCATAGACCCTTTGCTTTGCATCTTTCTGCCAACTTCTGAGATGCTGACAAAAGATAATGTTGTAGTTTCAAAGCTGAAGGGATATAAAAGTCCCCCAGCATTTTGTGATGTCAGAGGAAGGAAGGCAGCTTGAAATGAAGGGCTGCTCTCGGGCTCTAATCTTGTAGACACCTACTTAACTTTAAGCCAATTAAATCAATGGACTACTTAACCTTTGCCTACAGGAGAAAGGATTTGCCAGCACAGTTTATATTAGTGCCCCAAACAAAATAAGCAAGCCTCCAAAAAGCACTCTTCTTTCAGCAAAGCTCTATCTGCCCTTGGTGTCACAAGGAGAAAAATACAGCCAGAGACTTCAAGAAACTCTTTCCTTTCAGTGACACCAGTGAAACTGTTGTTCTGTCAGAGACTTAAAAAACAAGCATCAAACAAAGCCTTTACAGCATGGAGATTCCATTTTCCAGTGCCAGTTTGCAGAGAACTGGTGTTGGAGCATATAAATCCATGGACATGTTTAATGAGCTGAATTCCTGGAAGCACAGAGCAATGGGCAAGCTCAGGGTTTTAGCTCTGACCTGCCCAGATTCCCCTGAGCCCCTTAGGCTTTCTAGTGTGGCCTCAGCCCGGGGCTGGTGCTGGTCTGTGGAATGTCTCCCAGGGGTGTCTATTCCCCTGCTAACAGAGAGGCCATGGCGAGGGCAGATGGGGAAAGGAAGGTATGAAAGCCACTTGTGGCTATTTGCTTTTGTCAGTTTGCTCCTAGCCCAAGGTGCCTTGGCATCAGTGTGTGTGTGTGTGTGTGTGTGTGGTGTGTATGTGGAGGTGTTGCTGTGCTGCAGAGCTAGTTAGGCAGAGATGTTGCGTGCTAAGCTTAATGAAACCCAGGGGCTGCCCTGAAACAGCACCACTGGGCCAGTAACACGTTACATCATTTGTCACTGGACACGTTGGGAGTATGTCACTGCAAAACCTTTAAAAGCCGAGATGGAAGTGGTGTGGAGACAACCACAGCCTCCAAAAGGGAAAAGAGACAGTATCATTTATAAATGTTTTCATGTCTAATATTTACATTTGGAGCATTGCAATGTAAAAAGGCAAAAAGAAAGCCTACACTTAACATCTTCCCAGATGTTAACAACATCTGTTTAGTTGTCAGCCCAAGGATCTGACATTTTATGGGGAAAGCAGTTTAGTATTCCTTTTTTTTTTTTCAGTATTTTTCTTCTTTTCCCCCCAGATTAATTGTTCTGCACGTTGGTCCCATCACTCTTTGCTTTGGGCCATATGGTCATATGTCATTAACCCTGGAGACCAACAGCCCAAGAAAGTGGAACCATATGTTCTTAGCAAAGATAAACAGTAAATAGGGCTGTATGCACCACGGGTTGAGGATGGGGCTTGTGTGTTAGGGGAGATGTATGTTAAAATGAACACAAATCCATTTTGGTGGCAAAGCACATGGACAAACAAGTCCTGGGGTGCAAAACTAGCAGCTCCATGGCCCTCTGGGCAGCTCCTGCACCTGGGGGTCTGGGTCCCAGCTCTGCCTCCTGCTCTGAGGAAGGAGAGGGGAGATGTTTGTTCATTGCCATGTTGAAATGCTGTTGAATCCTGCAAAGTTCCCCATCTTTCACCACAGGGTCACGGAGCCACCATCAGCTGCAGCAGCCTCTGTCCATCTCTCCCTTGTGCAGCTTGATCTCTAGAAGCTAATTCTTCTAAATATCTTATTTCCTGTCAATTGAATGTGCCAAAAAAAAGGTGTGTTTTTCCTCTGTGCTGAGTCTTTTTTGGCTGTCATCATTTTTGAGCCAAATGAGAGATTTCCTTTTAGTTCAAGGTTATTATGGCAGCTCTTTCAGAGGAGAGTAATTCCACAGGACACCAAGGGGCAGGGAGTCAGGAGTTTGTTCATCTGTCTCTCGCCCAACAAAGTCACCCTGACACCTCAGTGTATCTAAGGAAAAGTGGGAAAATAAGCCCAGACTCATGGCTGGCTGATGAGACAGACTGAATTATCCCTTCCTTGCCAGGTGTCATTCTGATTTTCCCTGTGTTTGGCATTGCAGCCTGAGCTCTCCCTCTCAGACAAGGGCAGTGTTACTGCATTCTGGTGTTTGAGCACAGAAACCCAGTGACTAATAAGTGGCTATATGTGCCAGTGAGGTATTTTTCTAACAAAACAGCCACTTGTTTGGATTATTTATCATGAAACACTAACAACAACACCACCTGGAGAGAATTATATCATGATGCAACACTGGAAGGAATTTGAGCTGAGTATCAGCCTTGCAGATTCGCTGTGAGCCCTTTGAACCTCAGCACAGACTTGTTGCTAAATTTATCTACTGAAGGAAGAAACTTTGTAGTCCCAAATATTCACCTCCTTTCCATGCACGAGCCCAAGAGCAGCCCAGAGACCTGTATTTAGAGCAGGCCTGGAGGGAGGATGCAGTTGATAAGCTGCTGCTTTACTAAAGGCAGTTTCATCCTGCCTGAGCTGTGTCACATTCCTGAGAGCTCAGCACAAGGATCTCATGGGCAGGTCACCACAGCAGCCCAGCTCCCAAATCCTGATTTGTGTTTGTTTGTTGTCTTTACAGAAACCAGATTAGCTCAGCCCAGAGCAACACACGTTTGTGGTGAACATCTCCAACATGTTTGCTTGGCTGAAGAGCCCAGGGAGGAATCAAACAGCACATGTAATCACACACGGCACCAGGGACCTGCAAACAGGCACAGCCCAGAGGTCTCAACCTGTTAAGCTGGTAAAACAAGACTAGTTTTATGCAGTATCGGAGTGTACAACACACAGCATCACCTTTTCTAATCCTGGCTGACCCCTGAAGGTCGACACTCTGCCCAGGCTCTGCATTTTGATCCATCCCATCCCAGGGTGACTCTCAGGCAGTTCTTGCTTGTTTTATTGCCATGGGATGTGATTTCTCGGCTGCACTTCTGATTCAGGACTAACAAGAAAGATCTGCAAACAGATTTACTATGGAAAAATGGGATACATGAGACTAATCCTGATCCAGATGTAATCTCAGGCAAGGTGACAAGTGTCTTATCCTGCCCTTGAAGGGTATGTGAGTTCCCTATATTCATTCTCGCTCTGTCATCCTGGCTGGACTGTGGATGTAGGATCTGGGATTCCTCCTCCAGCTGCTCTGCTTTCTCTGGGAAGCCAATCCACATTTATTTCCTTTCTTCGGATGCTGCAGGCAGAGCAGACAGATCCACTCTCATTACTGAATGTGCCTCTCATTAGCCCCAAAGGTTTCCCTACCTTGGCTGCTGTGCTCACCCTGGCCAAGGCTGTGTGCTAGCACTCTGTGACAGAAATCCCACATTTGGGAAGCAGTGAGGATCTAGGCTCATCAGATTTTTCTGGACAATCTGGGATAACCTCTGCTGACTTTCCTGGGCTGCTACTTCTTCTCCCAGCCCGGCCAATTTGATCATATTTAACATGCATTCTTCACACATGATCTTATTACAATTCCAGTGCTCTTGTTTTTGCTTATTCAGGCTGACCTTAGGCATCTCCTGCCATCCTCTGCCATGGTCAAGACCTCCCAGCTTGTTGCCTGGTGGCCCCCAAAGGAAGGTGTGAAGATTAACAGCCCAGAGGATGTATTTAATGAATGGCAACAAGGGATTAGTGACACAGTGTCACCTTTCATGGCCTCTTTAAGCAGGAGAGCTGACACCCGTTTATTTTTGTTTGCACTGTTGAGTAAACTCTGGAAACCGACTGGATTTACAGTCTCTGCTCCCCCAGCAAGGAGCCTCCTCCTGTCCACCAGCCTTGGCTCGAGGACATGATACAACTAGGAATATCTCTCCCACCTTTCTGCCAGGGGAATCTTTAAAGATTCGTGGCCTTCTCCTTTCTGCTAAAGATGCAAGGGGAGAGGATTGTGCTGGGCTAGAGATGGTTCACGGCTGTGGAAGGCACCTGGAGCCAAACTCCCCAAGAGAGCAGCAGGCTTTGATGAAGCCTTCAGGGCCCAACCTGATGACCTTTCTCCTGCAAAGTGCTTATTCACCTGCTTTGTTTTGGGCATTTCCACCAGATCCATCAGCTTTGGGATTCCAAATGCACTTCAAGCTTAGTACAGGTGCATGTGGTCCCCGCAGCATGATGTCGGGTAAGTTTAGCCCACCATTAACCTTGCAGGAATTTCTAAGTGATTTCTACTGCTCTGCTTACAAATTATTCTTTACACTAGAGAAAATCTAATGGTCCCCCATGTCAAGGACAAAGGCTGATGTTTCCTTTGCATAGAGAAGAAAACAAACAGCCTAAAATCCTGAGCAGTAGTTCAGAGACATTCCCCTCTGATTTGGCTTTGATGCATTTGCAAATGTATTTAAATTGTGCTCCTGAGCTTAGCTGATTATTTCTAACCTGGAATTCATGTTAATGAACAGCTTGTGGTGCAGTGCAGAGCTGAAAGAACAGCAAACAAACAAGGAGAACGCTTCCAAAGATGTTTATCTCTTTGTGTGTATTTTATGCAAAATGCATCACAGATGGAGACATTAAAATCAGCTTCTGCTCATGGAAATGCTGCCAGAGGAAGCTGTGCAACGGTTCAGGGCTGAGATATGTTAACAGTGCCAGACTGAAGATGCATCAGCCTGTCCTGGAGTGGTCCATAATCAGGGCGAGGGTGGGAGCTGCAGGTTGGGACTGAGGTTTGGCAGCAGAGACGCTTAGGTTCAACTGGGAGATACACATCAGCCAAATGCAAAGCAGGGGAGGTGGAAAAAGTTGCTCCAGGACTTTGTCTTCCTCAAGGCAATGCAATCTGCTCCATTGTCTTACAAATTAATTTCCCCTTCACTTCACAACTTTTTATCTCTTCATTTTATTCATTTTAATCACTCTTGCTATTCTTTTTCAAGCAATTAAAACATAGAAACAAGACCCAAGGAAACACCCACTGCATTCCTGGGATGATCTGTCTGTGCTCCCTGCATTCCACCCCAGGCACAGAGGTGGGAGGCAGCTGTGTGCCAACACCACCACACACCATTCCCACAAGGGAAAAAACCATGGGCAAAGTAGGATGATACAACCCAACCGCTTCCAAGGAATACAAGGACTGGAAAGAAGTCCCCCAGGGGCCTTTTTCCAAGTGCTGCTTCAAGGAGAGTGCACAAAATGCCTTGCCACTAACCGGGACAAACCTATCTTTAAGGTAAAAAAAAAGCCAATTAACATTGCAGAGTCTCCGCACCCAAATTCCTGCCGCTTGGCATTGCTGTCCCTTGGATGCTGCCTGTCTTTGCCCTTGGATTCCTGAGGCTTAACACCTTCATTCCTGAAATGAGCCCCAGTCCTAATTTCTGATTTTAGGAAAACAACATTCCTGCCATTGAATGAAAACATTTGTACACAGTTCATAAACCATCTTCCTGCGGGGTGGGAGGGGAGGGGGCTGGGAGTGGGAAGCCTGGCACTGCATAGAAGTGCATTGTCCCTAGGTCGCTGCCGCTGCTGGTGCTGGGAGGCAGCTGCTGTCTGGGGAAGTGCTCTGTTCAAACATGCAAACCTCCCCTCTGCACAGGAGCAAAACACTAGGCAAACACTAATAAACACGTTGTGTAGAAGTTTCAGGATCAGGGAATTAATTTCTTTCCATCAGGACAAATTCCGCAGCTGATTGTCCCTCAGTGTTGGCATCACTTGTTTCCTGCATTGCTGACCTATCCTGTCTAGCACAGCTGAGACAGTTCCAGGTCTGAGGTCTGCCCTGTCACATCCATTTGCAAAAGTGAAGAGGAGTAATGTTGGCACAAATTGGAGTCATAGAATAATGGAATGGTTTGGGTTGAAAGGATCTTAAAGATCATCTCATTCCCCCCCCTGCCATAGGCAGGGACACCTTCCACCAGCCCAGATTGCTCCAAGCCCCATCCAACCTGGCCTGGAACATTTCCAGAGATGGGACGGTCACAGCTTCTTTGGGCAACCTGTACCATTGTCTCACCACTCTCACCAAGAGGAATTTCTTCCCAACATCTAACCTAAACCTGCTCTCTGTCAGTTTAGAACCATTCCCCTTAAAATTTGCTGGGAAGACAGTGGAAGCTCCAGCACATGGTGTCCTTCTTGCACGATTTGATCTGTTTTCAGAAGATTTGCTCAAACAAAAACTCTGGGGTGAAATCCTTTGGCCTCGTGGAGCTTTGCCTAGAGGGTTTGGATGATTGATAGAGCCGGAGAGGGACTCTGTTTTAGGAACTGCAGTGATAGGACAAAGTGTGACAGGTTCAAGTTGAAGGAAGGGAGATTTAGGCTAGATATTAGGAAAAAGTGCTTTCCTGTGAGGGTGGTGAGACACTGGCACAGGTTGCCCCAGGAGGTAGTGGATGTCCCAACCCTGGTAGTGTTCAAAGCCAGGTTGACTAAAACCTTGAGCTACCTGGTCTGGTGGGACATGTCCCTCACCAGGGCAGGGGTTGGGACTGGATGATCTCTAAGCTCCATCCCAACCCCTAAAATTCTCTGATTCTATGAACCAGAGGAGACCAAGGGAGTTCCAGTGGCTTCTAAAATAGATCTGTTTTTCCTAGCACACTTTGCCTGTCAAACTGCAAGATCCAGTCAATACACTGAAACTACAGTCCTGGGGAGGGAAAAAAAAAGAGGAGAGAGAGAGAGAGAGAGAGAGAGAGGGAAAAATTTGATTCCGAATTGGAGGGATTAATGGTCAAAAGAATGTTCTTCTGGGAGTAATCTAAGTGTTATATTTACATTTGGCTTGGAATTATTTGCAGTGAGGAATTTCAAATGCAAATATTTGAAAAGCATAACATGGAGAGAGACACTGTGGGCACTTCTGTTCCCCCCCCCCCCCGAGACACTGTGGGCCCGTTTGGTCCCCCCCCCCCCCCAAATAAAAGGGAAAAGGAAGAAAAAAATGGGGTTTTTTACTATTTTTTATTGGAATCTTAATGAGACCATAATTACAGCAAGGAAAAAAGGCAAAAATGTAGCTCTTAAAGGTTTGCTGTTAGTGTACATCCAGGCCTTGGGTTGAAAAAAAAGGGGGAAAAAATCTCTATTTTTTAAAACTATTTATTTTCCAAAGTGGTGCATGGGAGGGAAAAAAATGACTTAGCTAAGTAAGTCTTGTCCATTTATGTGCTTAGTCTGTATTTTCTTTTTCTACAAAAATATATATGAAGAAATGTTGAAAGTAGGTCCATTGTGTTTGTCTTGGCTCTGGCCTTTATCTTGTTTTATTGTGTTCCCTTTCCAAGGGGGAACTGCAGAGTTTTCTGGGTTTCTTCTGCATGGACAGGGAAGAGAGCACATAGTGCCTTCACATTATTCCCTGTGCTTCATAGAATCATGGAATGGTTTGGGCTGGAAGGACCTTAAAGCTCATCCCATCCCACCTCCTGACATGGGCAGGGACACCTTCCACCAGCCCAGGTTGCTCCAAGTCCCATCCAACCTGGGGAACCAACTTCTCTGGGCAACCCGTGCCAGTGCCTCACCACTCTCATAGGTAAGAATTCCTTCCCAATATCAAATCTGTGAAGACCAGACCTGATCCCAGCAGCTGGAATCAGCAGCAGCATCACCACAGGCACCAATGTTTCATATCACATGGATCCTTTCCCCTCCCTCTCTCTATTCCCTAAACTCACCTGCAGCTCTCTGAGCTGAGAGGTGTCCTTTTCTTCATGGATGGCCACAATTTTAAGTCACTTCTCATCAACAGGGTTTGATATCTGTAGCTCTTCCATGGGATATTTCAAGATCTCCAACTATTTTCCCTCTTTTTATTCACCTTTTTGAATCCTTTATTCACTCTCTTTGCCTTTAATTTTCCTCAAGTTTTCCACATTTTTCTTTCACTTTCTCCCACTTTTGTTTCTCTTGCTCCCATCTCACCAATGGAGCAAACATGTTTAAGTCCTTCTTTTTCCCCAAGGAAGAAAGTATCCATTTAATACTCCACATGCCCATCAAAGTCAATGGAGAGGCAGAGCATGACAGGGACTGGCAGGAGAATAAATCTTATGTCTGACATAAGAGGACATCAGGACCCAGGGAAAACTAACCTGAAGCTTTTGGAAAGAGTCCACTTAGCTGTCAGTCAGGAGGAGATAAACTTGAGGTGAAATAGGACCTTCGAAAGTCAAAAGTCATTAGTTAGCCACTCGTGCCAGAAGTGCTGACGCGCAGCAGAGCTGGAGGAGAGCAGCGAGAGGCAGCCAAAGAGAACAGAAAACAAACGTGAATGGCAATGTGTCTCTCAAGAAAAGTGCCTAGTACAAATGTGGGAACACTCCCTGGGCTCAGCTAAATAGGTCTCGGTACAAATAGTATTGATCAAAAAGGTTTGGGATAAATAAGATTCATCCACAGGAAAACTGTGTTGCCTGCAAGTCCTGAAAACAAGATTAGATCATCTGTAGGCAGAGGGATGCAGCTCTAAGGAAAGGGAAACACAGGGAGTACCAGTTGTTCAATGGCCTGTTTAAGTAACTCCAGGAATATCTGTTGCTTAAGGGAAAAAGGAAAGAGAAGTGGGGAGGACTGTGTGGAAAGGAGGTGGAGTGGTGATATTGCTATGTCAGACCTACATTTGGGATATATTAAATAAGCTCCCACCACCTCCCTCCTTCTGCTACTCTGCTCATACAAAATGTTCTTTAAAGCCCTGTCCTTAAACCTTGCTGCCCTGGAAGATGCTCAGCTGGCTGTGTGTGCTGGACACCAGACAGCAGTTTGCATGTGGAATCTGTCTGCCACAGACTTGTCATTCTTTGGGCAGGGTGAGACAAAACACCCTCCCATGGACTGTGATCCTCACCCAGGAGCCAGTTCCCCACCCAGCAGAAGGGATGAGAACTGCAAGGAATAACAGCCTGGATAAGAGGAGCTGCTTGTGGAACACTTGCAGAGAGAGCAGGGGAAGGCTGGGGAAATTACACTGATTTCCATCAGGTTCTGGCCCCGGATATTTCTCTTTGTTAGAAATAACAAGCAGTAGTTAAAAGGTGACACAAAGGGCTCCTTAATCCTCACAGCATTCTTCCCATCCTGCCTGGATTCATTTGCTCCTGTGTTTTCTCGTGATAACCACTCCAGGCAAAAGGCTTTATAACTCAGTCTATAAACTTCCACCAGTGGAGCTCTGCCAGTGCCAACCAATGACCCAGCAGGCAGCAAGCATGTGTGTCTGTGCTGACTCAGTGATCCAAGTCTGCTTTTCATTTCCTTTCTCTAGTTTTCCTTCATCCTGCAAGAAATAACTGTGAAGTAAATCAAATGGCCTATCTCCACGGGCTGCCCCTTGGCTTGGCACAGCCTGAGCAGGGGGAAGAGGCTGCCAACCCTGTGGCTGCCTGACAAAGTGGGTTCTGTTAGCACAGAGTAACTTACTGCAACAACAATCTGCACCCAGAGCCAGAGGGGCTGTGCCTGCTATCATTCCCACAACAGCATTCTTGCTCCTCCCTGCAGCCCAACTCAGGAATCACTGAGATTTGTGGAAATTTCTGGAGGGGGAAGAATAAAGAGCTTGGGGTGTTAGGAGAGCTAGTTCTGGGCTTAGAGAAGCTTTTATCTGAGAGCCTGGCCAGGGAGGGGGAAGGAGAAGAGAGCAGTGCCACAGAAAGCTCCCTCAGCAGATTGTGTGTGGGCACAAGGGGAGGTGATTTGCCAGGTAGTTCTCACACCCAGGCTGGGGATTAGGAAGAGAATCATGTGGCTGGAGGTGCATGTGAAGCAGGAGACCCACGTGTCTGTGCCAACAGAACTCAGAGGATGTGCTGGTTTGGGCTGGGGTAGAGTTAATTTTCTTCACAGTGTGGCACAGGGCAGGCTGGCTAAAGCCCAGCTTTGCCTAAATTACCTCAAACCCCTCAACATTATGAACTAAATCTGCTGTTATCAATTCCTCCTTCCAAGACATTATTTACTGTTCCTAGGCACTGCTGAGTAACTATCACTCCATCCCACAGGTACTAAGAACTCCCTGGAGATGCCTGATGAGAGACTCAGTGGCCAAACCCTGTGGCTCATGTCATATTGTTAATGTCACTAACACAACATTTGGCCTATGGTTCAGAAGGAATTTGAAGTTTTCCAATGGAAACTGCTGGAAAAATGAACAACATCATAGAAGTGAAGGAGCTGAGCAGACACCACAGCCATGAAATGAAGGACAGCTCACTGCTGCTTGGGGCCACCACAGCAGCCCCAAATACTTGTGATTCCTTCTCCCTTTTGCTCTGAATCCCTTTGGCTTGATCTCCCCATCCAACTGCTGCCCTAATTGTTGAAGAGACTTGAGGAAATGGCAAAGCCAGATCCTGAACCTGCTCCTGTGTGTGATGTCATCGAGGGAAGTCAGATGATTACTGCTAATACAACCCATGTGTTCAACAGGCGCCTGAGCTGCCTGTCCTGACACAGGTCCTGGCAGGACAATGCTCTGCCAGCCACCTGGTAATGCTCTCCTCAACTGTGAAGCTGGAAATCCTCTTCAGTACAACTGCTGTTACCTCAGGTTTACCAACTCCCTTGAGGGTCCCAAGGACCCTTGAGTTGTTGCTTGTTTCAGTTTATGCTTCCTAGTTGAATTACACAGTGAACAAGGATAAAATCCAATGTGGAAGCAAAAGAAGGATGGAAGTTTGTCAAAGATTCAGTTCCTAACCATTAGGTTGGCTTTTCCCTCTCCTTTTCCCTGTCCTGCTCTTATCACAGCATTTGCAAGTAAAAATACATCAGCAGAGAGATGTATTTGGGACAGCTGTGGACACACCTGTGGCCTCTGAACTTTTATCTCTACTGTTCCCTTTCAGCAGGTGTTTTATGCTTTGTTTTCAACAGCTCTTGCCCTGAATTTGTCACTACCCTGAGACAGGTCAGGTTTTTCTTCTCACCTAGCTCTAGTGCTTCTAATAGAAATACTTGGGAAAGCTCATCCTGAAGAAAGAATAAGAAGGAAACAGTCAGGTAGAGATGGAAAGGCTTAGTATGGATTGAGCTTTATTTCCAGAAAGCTGAATTTATACTAATAGCACAGGCTAAGTTCTCATCCCAGTAACACTCCAGTGTGTCCTGTGTCTCTGCATGTAGGCAAACTCAAAGACAAGGTGCTGTTGGAGGTGATGCTCAGCATCATTCCTTGGTTTGCCAGCACCATGTTGGATGGCTACTCTGCCTCTGTAAGTCCAACTGTTCACCCAAAAGTGAGCAACACCAGCAGGAAACTAAGGCAGGAATATAAATACTGAAAATTTAATTCAGCTTTAATGATGGATCATGGTTTAGCATAAGGTAAAGTTTCCAGGAACACTCTGGGACCAGTGCCATTCCCAACCCCAAGTTCCTCTTTAAGACATAAGATACACAAATCCATATCCATTTTCTGTCTCTGTGTCTTGCCATGTGATTTCATTTGCTGTATGTCTTCCCACTGCAAACTGCTGCCTGTCTGTGGTGCTGTGAGGATGCTCTGATGAGCTCATGTGGAAAGAAGATGATGACAAATTGTTGGGATGATCCCCAGGAATATGAGGAAGATGAGTGGGGTTTGCTCTGCATACAGTGGGATCCTCCAAATAAACTCTCATGGTGTAATATCTCCCCAAGCCACAATATCTTTCTAATAATTGAATTTATAGCCCTGTTTGTTTTCATTTATAGTTTAACAGCCCAGCTGGCAATTAGGCCCTAATTATGCTGTTATGCAAAGTAGCTGCATTTATTTTTATAACATGGGCTGCAGCATAAGCTGTATTTGTTTTTAATTGTGAAATCAGCCATGGCAACATACCATAACGATCCATGTGTCACAGCTGGGAATGCTGCTCTGCTTGGCCAAGTAAGGTGCAGAAGAGCTGGAGAGGTTACAGCACTCGGATTCCCTGTCCGTGTCTAACACCAGTGCTTAGGGTTCACCCTGGATCCAGCACCAGTCTGTTGGTATTTCTCCTTGTCCTCCTTTTCCCTTTAGAACTCCTCAGCAGAGGAATCCCAAGGGTGACATTCCACAGAGGAAACCCAAGGGTGACATTCCACGATAGCAAAGGCTCCACTGATTCCCTCTTGGCTCTGGCAGCTGTTTGGCTCTCTGGGCTCACAGGGGTGTGCCCCTAACAGCTTGTTGAAGTAAACATTTGGACATGTACATAAGGGAACCTTCAAAAGGGTTGGAATTCAACAGACACATCCTGCAAATCATGTCTGGCTCTCAGAGAACAGCAGGTATACAGTCCTGAAGTAGTGTACTACTACTCCTTCCTCCATCAGTCACATCTCCTCATGGGATTACACTTTTCCACATACCTTCAGCCCTCATTTCATCAGGAGGGGAAGTGGAGGTGCAGCACTGATCTCTTCTCTCTGGTGACCAGTGACAGGACGTAAGAGAACAGCATGGAGCTGTGTCGGGGAGGATTAGGTTGGATATTAGGACAAGGTTCTTCCCCCAGAGGGTGTTTGGACACTAGAACAGCTCCTCAGGACAGTGGTCACAGCCCCAAGTCTGACAGAGCCCAAGGAATGTTTGGACAACACTCTCAGGCACGTGGTGGGATTGTTGGGGTGTCCTGTGCAGGACAGGAGTTGGACTGGACTGGAAGTGTGGGTCCCTTCCAACTCAGGATATTCCACGATTCTATTCTTATTTCTCTCTCAATGAGTTTTCGTTTTGCTCTTTCTTTTCTGGCCACATTCATATGATTCAAAGGGGTTTTTTTTTGCCCTTGTTTCCAGAACCCAAGGGTGAGAATTCCCTGAGGTCTCCAGCTGTAGGTGGTTGTTGCCATCCCAGCTCTCCTCTAGCCAAAAGCACACACACCCTTTCATGTGTGTGTGAGGACACAGCTCAGGCTCTGCCATCACAAGTGTTTCAGAGATTGGGTGTGACTTGCAATGGCTCCAAGTGTCTAAATCTGCACTGGCCAGAAGACATTGGTGCTGCAAAACAAGAGTCATAATAAATCACAAGACTAAGGGGGCTGCAAATAGCAGGAGGAACTACATTGCCTTGGTTGTACATAGCTGTCCTCACCCAGTGGCCTTTTTCACAGAACAACATCTTATCTTCCTAGACAGGGACCAAACGGACATGAGTTCAGCTTTTGGCATAGCCACAGCCCTCCTGAATGAGCTCACACCAGTTCCTGAGTGGGCTGCTCTGGAAATCTGCTCCTGCAGAGCAGGGATGTGATCTCTCCTCCCCCTTTCCCATCCTATCTGCTTGGATTAGCCTTTCCCTCAACAAGGCTGCGTCCTGCGAGTGTCTCCAGGGTCTGGTTTTAGAGGGGAGTTGGTCCTGCAGCTACCTGGGATTTGAGGCAGTGGGATTTTAGGCAGTGGAATTTCAGGTAGTGGGATTTTAGCTAGTGGGATTTTGGGCACTTGGACATCTTCCCCTGCTCCAAAGTAGGTAGCAATTAAATCAGGTTGTCTAACATACTGGGGCAAAATGCAACTAGTGCTGAGGCCTCTTGTCTCTTCCTTGGCTCATATGCCAAATAATACCAGGACAATTGACTCCAGGGTTGTTATTTTTATCTAATTCCTTAGGAAACTGATACATGAAGGTTGGCTTGTTCCCTCCATCAAAGCACTGATGGAAACGTGGTGTCCTACCTCCTCCTCACTATATGTGCTGTGTGAAAAACACCAGAGGAAGCAAAAGGAGCTCCAAGAGCACAAAATCAAATGAAAATAACCATTTAATGACAAAATGAGTCAATATTTTTTTCAGAATTCATTTTTAAAACACAACCAAAACGAAACCAAAGCCTTTCAAGCTTAGCTTTAGTGCTGGGTGCATGTCCCAGGGCTTTGTTTTTGTTTGCTTGCTGGGAAGGAGCCTGTCAGTCCCTCATGGAAACAACTGGAGACGTGTGTGAATTCACACACACGCACACAAAAATGCAGACAGCAAGAAGAAGTCATTCCACAGTCTAGCCTTGTTAAAGAATACAGTCACTTTCCAGCAGCAAACCTTCCCCCCTCAGCCTCTCTAGCCAGAGGAATTTCTTTCACCTCCTCAGAAGCTGCTTATTAAAGCTGGGCTGGGGCTGGTTCCCAGGTATTAGAACAGCAGCAAAGCTTAACTAATCTCTCCTTTTACTGCAGTAATTAAACTGTGCACTTGCTAGTAAAAAGGGAACACTTTAAATTAAGGCCTGATTTCTAAATGCTGTATTAATATTTATGAAATGATTACTGCATACAGCCACATTCTTGCAGGACTTATTAGAACGTGGGTTATAAAACTCGATTGTAATAAAGCCTTAATGGTTCTGCTCTGGTGAGCTGCAAGGTTTCCAACCCTCCAAGTGGAGTCTTCTTAAAATGAGAGGAAAACGCTCT
>NW_008658836.1:15601-16112 GCF_000695815.1 Acanthisitta chloris
TCTCTCTTTGTTGGTCCTGCCCCAAGTCCTTCTGCTCAACCATGGGGTGAGATTTCAGTGTTGAGGGTCTCCCATGCTCTCCAGCCACTTTGGAAAGGTCTAGAATCTGAAGTCACAGGGATTATATGACCTCCTAAATCCTTTCTGCCATCCCACACACATACCTGGGCTACCACAAGGCTCTCCAAGATTAGTAGACATCTCTGTTTTAGCAATTAAATCCTGCCCTCGCCATCTAGACTGAGTTGGGTGACAAGGCTCCTTCCCAGAGGAGATTTATTTTTTTGACATCTGTTTGGAAACTCCACATGATCTGGAGCTTCACTGAGTTTGGAGCTTCAGGAAGCACTTGCAGAGGGAACGAGGTGAGGTCACCCCCAAAAAAATTCAGCCTCTCATCACCATGGTCATGAAGTAGATACAGAAGAGAGTGATCAATGCTCTGTGAGCAACAGGGAAATGACTAAAACAGATCATTTTCTTCATAGATCACAATGCCAAGGCATTTCTT
>NW_008658836.1:16189-23176 GCF_000695815.1 Acanthisitta chloris
TTCAACTTGCTTGCCCAGGAATAAGTAATCTTTGAATATTCCACCCCAAAGATGATCATTTGCAACAAAACTTTTGTCTTTTATTGCTCTTTTCTATTCAGTTCTCCAGGTGTGGCAGTTTCTGACACAGTTTGATCATGGTATTCCTACCTCCTGCCTTCCCTTCTCCTTCAGGTCCCTAGAAAGTCACATGTGAGGTCCCAAATGTGCTAACCCAGGAATAAGTAATCTTTGAATATTCCACCCCAAAGATGATCATTTGCAACAAAACTTTTGTCTTTTATTGCTCTTTTCTATTCAGTTCTCCAGGTGTGGCAGTTTCTGACACAGTTTGATCATGGTATTCCTACCTCCTGCCTTCCCTTCTCCTTCAGGTCCCTAGAAAGTCACATGTGAGGTCCCAAATGTGCTAAAACTGAATGTCTATAAAATATTTTTGCCTCATGAATAGCTCAGTGTAAGCCAGTGGGACTTGTCCTGCAGCAAAATATTCCCATGCACAAGTGTTTGACAGTTTTAGCATAAGTGATTAACCTCTTTTAATTAAAGCTTGGCAAAAAAAAAAAGGTTCAGCACAGCTTCCAGAGAGCATAAAAGCTAGGCTAAACTCAGGGAGAGAAAAGCCACTTCCATGAGGTATCCTCTCAAAACTAAGGCAACCTCCACCCCAAACATGCCACATCCTTAAGGGCCAAAACGAAAGAGTTTGTGCTCAAACTGCCCTAACCTAAAGCTGAGACTTTATGCTCGAGTAACATAGCAACGTTTGTTATGTGTAATAACAACATGCAAAATGACACAATAAAAAAAGAATTATCTGTGATTAGAACTAAACTATTGAAATGTCTCCAGCTGGAGCCAAAATTTGGGAGGGAGGGGGGAAAGAGGAGTTTATTATTTCAGTAGCTGCAGTGCAAATCCCCTCTGGGTGCTCTGCAAACCACCCTGTGCTCTTTGAAACCATCCCCCTCATTGACATGGTAATGGGCTTTGTTGAATTCAAAGACGATTACATCAGAAATGTGTGGCCTCTTGTGGCTTTTGCAAGGCTTATAAAGCACACAAATTATATGAAAATATTGGGTTGAAAAATTAGTAAGCCATAGGAGTTTGTGTTGTTTTAGCCACGCTTTACTGCAGGGAAGGAAAACTGTGGCTCCTCCAGACCTTTGCCCAGGCTTTCAGAGCTACTTTCCTTAGTGTTTTGCTTTTCTGGTGGGCTCACATTGGATATCGAGCCTGGGTTTAGAAAGGACTTTCAGACTGCAGCAGACCTCTCAGCATAAAGACCAGAGACCAGTTCTGCTCCACTTCAGCTTGTTCCTGCAGTATGGCCAAGGAGAAAGTTCTGCCCCACAGCATTTTGTCACATGAGCTCTCCAGAGAGATTGGTGTCTTCATGGGTTCTTGCTGCCAGGTGATAACTGTGCATGTCCTGGGCTGAATCCAAAAGTGTGTGGCAGCAAGGTGAAGGAGGTGGTTCTCACCCTCTGCTCTGCTCTTGTGAAACCTCACCTGAAGCACTGCACACAGTTCTGGTGCTTCAATGTAAGAAGGACATGGAACTGTTGGATCAAGTCCAGAGGAGGCCACAAAGTTGCTAAGAGGATTGGAGCATCTCCCCTATGAGGACAGGCTGAGGGAATTGGGGCTGTTCAGCCTGGAGAAGAGAAGGTTGTGTGAAGACCTCAGAGCACCTTCCAGGATCTGAAGGGGCTCCAGGGAAGCTGCAGAGGGACTCTGTTAGGAACTGCAGGGACAGGACAAGGAGTAATACACTGGAAGAGGGAAATTTAGATTAGATCTCAGGAAGAAGTTTTCCCTGTGAGGGTGGTGAGACACTGGCACAGGTTGCCCAGGGAGGCTGTGGCTGCCCCAGCCCTGGCAGTGTTCAAAGCCAGGTTGGATAAAGCCTTGAGCAACCTGCTCTGGTGGGAGGTGTCCCTGCCCAGGGCAGGGGGTTGGGACTGGATGATCTCTAAGCTCTATTCCAACCTCTGAACAATCTATGAATTGTGGAATGGGAAATCATGGTTGGGAATGATTTTTAATATTCTATATAAGAAATATCAGGTTCACACGTAGCATCACCTCAAGGGATCAATGGGAAAAGCACAGGTTTCTTCCAGCCCCTACAAAACAAAACCAAATCACAACTCACCACCTGTTATAAAATATTTGAAGATTATAAGATGATAGAAGTATTAAAAGTGCTGGGAAATGACTTTTTCACTTCCCAGTCCTCCTTCCAATTGGACTTTCTCCAATGCAAGTTCTTTTTCCTAAGAATCTCCCTGACTGAACAGTCACTGCTGATCATCCACCTCTCCCAAATGCCAACATGCTGTCCTAAAGATCAGCTCCCAGGAAGGGTTGGTATCACAATTTTGATCAAGGTTATTGACACAGTTTATCAGGAGTTAATGAATGAGCTGCAGCTGGAGTTCTGCTTTCCAAGAGGTTCCCATGTGAGCAGCAAACTGTCCATGCCACAGAAGCCAATAAACAAGGCCTGTGAGAAGAGAGGGATGTGAGTCAAATGTGTTTGATCTTGTCTGTTTGGAGCTTTGGGAGAGTTCAAGTTTGTGTATGTGCTTGTTTCAGGGTGAAAGATCTCAGCTGTTCACTTGGAGCAGGGAGCCTTGTTGGTATCTCCAACAAGGTGCTGAGATTGTGGAGGATGTGTGAAAGGAGCAGAAGGTAGGAGAGAAAACACCTTCCTTGTCTTTCTAAGAGCATAAAATCATGGACGCAGAAATAGTAATGGCATCCCCTCTTCAAAATGAAAAAGGGGATGGCCTAGAGATCATCTTGTTAAGATTGGAGGATCTCAAATAGGTTATTTGATTTCTCTGCTACAGCTTCCAACTGCCTGTCCAGGGAAGAGCATTGGCTTTTGGCTGGATCAGCTCCCAGACCTGGCCAAGGTCCTGTGAGCTGAGGGGAGGCAGTGGGACTCTGCAGCTGGAGGCAGAAGGCAGGGCAGGATCTTCCCTTTCAGCAGCAGTAGACTTAGATCAGCTTAAGCCCAACCATGAAATCATATCCTGTGACTGAATCAATGTACTCGTGGCAAGGACATTGTCCCAAAAGGCACAAATAACATTTCCTAAGTGCTCGAGGAGACTGAGAAGCTCAAGTTTCATCATCTACCAGGGCAGCCAGTGTCACCACACACCAAAATCAGTTGGAATTTTGCACTTGGGGAGACAGACAAGCTCCTGTGAGTTCAGCCAGAGCTGCTGACACAGGGGCTGACACCCAGCAACTGCAGCTGAAGGAGCATTTGCCTTCTCACTTCCCAGCATGGCATGTTCAGGAGGACGTGGATTTTCTCTTGTAAGCCTTGCTGCAGGGCAGTGACCTGCAGGCAAAACAACCTTGTTATAATTTCATTCTGGTATTGATAGAGATGAGGCTGGAGGGCACAAGGCCACTGAGAAGTCCTCCCAGGCTGTGCTGTCCCTGCTGACAGAGTTTGATGGTCAGATGAGTGTGACCCATCCCTGCCACATCTCCATGCTCTGATCCCTTCTCCCCTCTTGGGTCAGCTTCCTTACCTGGAGGTTGAACCATGAGTCAGATGAGGAAACAGACCCAGGGTTAGGAAGAAATATTACCAAACACAGAATCACAAAATCAATCAGGTTGGATAAGACCTCTGAGATAATTAAGTCCAACCTGTGACCTAACACCACCATGTAAACTACACCATGGCACTAAGTCCTATATCCAGTCATTCCCTGTATACCTCCAGGACTGGTGACTCTACCAACTCCCTGGGCAGCACATTCCAGTGTCTAATCACCCTTTCTGTGACGAAATTCCTCCAAATGTCTAACCTGAACCTCCCTTGGCACAGCTTGAGACTATGTCCTCTCATCCTCTCACTAGTTGACTCAGTGAAGAGATTGACACCCAAGTGGCTACAACCTCCTTTCAGGTAGTTGTGGAGAATGATAAGGTCACCCTGAGCCTTCCCTCCTCAGGCTAAAGAACACTACACAGCCCAAAAGTTCCTTGAGGTTTTTCCACAGCTCCCAGTTCCCTGTTCCAGGCTGGGGACAGCCCATGACAGCAGGCACAGGAGCATGGTGACACCACAGCCTCTGCCTCCTCGAGGCTGCTCACTGCCAGGTCACTGCTGAGGAAAGCAGCAGTGCCAGGAATTAGCTATTCACATATGGTTTATTTATAAACACAGAGCATTCACTGGATCATCCACTCCCTCAGGCCTAGCAGGACCTTCCCTCTGCCTGAGTGCAAGGGGCTGATACATTCAGAAGTGACATAGTGTGTTTTGACTGCCAATTAGGTGGGTCTGGAGGCAGGAGGAGATGGAAGGAGATGATTTTCCCCTCTGTGACTGCCTGGCACTGCTGCATGAGCCTCCACACACATGATTAATTGCTCCATCATTCAAACAGCTCTTTTCATTCTGGCCACTCACAATATTATTATTATGAGCTACTGTTTTTCCACAGCCAATTATTGTAGGATTAAGCCACAGCATCTGCCCTTGGATGTGTGTAGATGCATAAATAAGGAACTGGTAATCAAATAAAAGAAATCCATTGGGTTTTCTTCCTCTTTTTTTTTTCTCCTCTCCTTTTCCAGCCTTTTACATTCATCTATAAAAGGCCTTGAAGGAAAAGCTTTGGGTTTGAAAAAGCAATGGGAGAAAAGTTTGTAAGGGGAAAAATCAGTGGGACCCTGTAGAACAAACATGTGTAAAGGCTTTGTTTCAAAGTGGATGAATGCAAAAGCCTGTTGGGGATAATTTTTAGGCTTTGCCTATTTTTAAAGGGTTGAGGATCAGGAGGAAAGTGAGAAAACAATTCTCTGTAGGAAGCTGTAGCAGACTAAATGGAGCTTGTTGTTATTGGCAGAGGCCTTGATGCTGAGGGCAGCAGCATCGTTACTGAGGCTGGAGGCAGCAGAGGTTTAAATAAATAAGGAGAGATCCATGAACCAAGATAAAATGTGATCTGGCTGTGCAGGGTCCTCCTGTTCTCTGAGGCAGGGAGGGTTGGCAGGGTGTGAGTAAGGGGAGATGAATGAGGGTTATCAGACAGGAGGCTCAGGAGAAAGCAGAGAATTATTTATCCTGGTCAGGGCATTATGAATTAGTCACAGTCTTCATGAGCAATAAGTTTATCTGTTCATCTCTTGCATGGAGGCACATTCACATTGCCCCGACGAGGGAATTAGGGAATGACAAAATCAGGAAGCTCTTGGGCTCTGCTCAGAGCACAATCTGCAGCTCCTCTCATTGAAGGACATCTTTCCTTTTGGTTCCACTGACTTAGGCTCAGGGAGGAAACCCAAACTCCCTTTTCCTTGGCCTTGCTCAGTAGCAAACACACATAAAATTGCGGGGGATTATTGCTGGCTGAGGCTGCATTAACACAGGATTTGGCCCAACATCTCACATGCAGCTCAGGAATATTAGGAACAATAAAAAGCCCCATTAAATACTTGCAAAACCAGTAGCCTGCAAGACTGTGCACAAAGTCAGGTCTTGCCTGGCAATGCATCCAGGAAGGATTTGAAACACATATTCCCTAAGTCTAACCCTCACCCAGCAGAAGTTGGAGACATCAAGGCCAGGTGATAAGAGCTCACAGTGAAGCCAATCACAGAATCACAACTAAACCTTGCAAAGAAACAGTTTGGCAGAGTCTGTTCACTTGTTTGTCCTCCCACTCCCAAGCAAAACTCAGGGAAGGTTGCTATGAACAGAATTCCCAGCACAAGGGACAGCAAAGCAAGAAAACAAGAGCAGAAACAACCTGGAATGAGAACATTACAGCACTTCAACGGTAATATATCAAGGCAAACATGGAGAAAATTTCCCTGTGATCACAATTTTCCCTATTCTTAAGGAAAATATTGGCTCTTGGTTAAGTATTGGTTTGTAGAGGTGAAGATTGAGCAGAAAAAGAAGGGGTTGGATGCACCAACTGTGAATTTCATTTGGATATTTGCATCCATCTTGGCACTTGTGAATTAAAAATACAGTTTCAGATTGGGGAACATTCCCTAAATTTCCTTTTCCTGGAGTAAAAGAAATAGAGTTAAGAAAAGAATTATTCTTCTCCTGGTTTCCTCCTCCAGCCTTTGCCACTGCAAATACATTTTGCAGCAGTAAGAAGCAGGAAGAAAATAGAAAAGATTGGCAGTTCCAAGTGGCTTTTCTTTGCCATTCTGGTGGGTCTTTTGATTTGTTTCATCTTAATCCATCCAGCAATATCTCTAATGAAATCCAAAATGCTATTTTTAGTGAAAGCATCTGCTCAAGGGCATTTTTCCTCATGATTCTCTTTCCCAGGGCTGCCTTTGCTGCTCTATCCAGTCACACCAGTGCTATAGCAGAACCAAGTACTCACATCAGTGTCAGGGCCCTTTAACCATTCCAATTCTCATATTTGCATGACATATTGAATGTTATATCAAACCCTAAGTTAAATAAACCAGTTAGAGGTGATTCGCATCCCCAAAACCTCCTTCGCCTCCCAGATCAGCAAAAAACTAGGCCTAATTCTGCTCCTGAAGACCAACAGGTTCAGATCCAATTTTGGATGCCAAAATAAGTGGACAGTGTTCAGTGTCCTGATGGCACAGGAGTAGGACAGAGAGATTTCCTCTTTTCCAAGGTTTTTTTTTCCCAAATAGGTCCTGTGACTGTTAAAATTGGAACTTTTGCACCATAAACAGGAAGAGTTTGGACCATCTCATGCACATGGTGTGATCCTTGGGGTTGTCCTGTGCAGGACCAGGAGTTGGACTTGATCCTTGTGTGTCTCTTCCAACTCAGAATATTCCATGTTTCTGTGATTCTATAACCACTGCCACACACCTGAGTCCTGTAGCCAGAACCAGCAGAACCTGGAGCTGTTTGAATGCACAGGATCAAAGAATCCAGAGGCTGTTTGTAATTCCTCTGTGTAAATAAGAGCAGCATTTGTGCACTCAGGGCTGGATAAA
>NW_008658836.1:23214-28464 GCF_000695815.1 Acanthisitta chloris
AAGCCAGTGAGGGAGGCTGGAGCCACTGATTTAGGATGATTACAATGAACAAAAAAAGTCAAGCCTGGAACTGTTTATTTTAATTTAGGTCTTTCGGGGGCATGGGGAGCTGGGAAGATATTAGTTTTATGGATTTAATCAGATGGACAGGATTTGTGGGCATTGCTAATTGAGTGGAGAAAGCTGAGAAAGCTGCTTTGCACTGAAGTTCTCCATTTCTTTCCTCTTTGCACTTGGGAGTCAAAAGCAAAGCAATTCTGGGGAGGGCTGACAGGATAAGACAGAGAAAAGGTGCTTCATTTTGGAGGAAACCTTCAGTCTGTCCTGGACTGAGCATCTGGATCAGCTCTGAATCTGTTTCCCTGCCCTGAGGTAATAAGGATTGGCAATAGCCTGGTGGGAGAAGCTCATCAGGACTTGCAGAAGGATGCTCAGAGTGTCACAATATCTGGAGTAATCCTGGAAAAGCGTGTTTTGGGGTGGAATTCAGCAAATTTTAGTAATTCCCAGGACTTGGCCTTTCCCTTTGAAACTCCTTCTGAGTGGCAGCTGATGAATCCTGAACCCTGGAACATAGGACACCTCATTTTTCCCCTTGCACTGACAGATGACTGAAGGATTACATGCATCGTCCAAGACATTGGAAAAGGCAATAAAAATCCCCCAAATCATATATCCAAGCAGCACACTCAGCAAGATGTAAATTTGACTAAATTATGGGCACTGCAGGTAGCTTTGCAGGCTTTTTCCCCAGTGGTTTTCACCCCCCACACACCAGTAAACAGAAACCAGGACCAAATGAAAAGAACAACAACCCAAAACTCACACGGGTGAGTTGAGGATTTTTTTGGGGTGTTTCTTTCCTTGGTGGTTTGTTTTGTTTGTGGCAAAGGGAATTGCAACCAAAGCAGGTGATGAAGAACAGCCCCAAAAGTGTAAGTTCTTGAGTTTGCTCCATGATGTCACTGCAAAGCCACCAGGGTGTAAATATCCCCCTGTGCACACCCCACACTCAGGGGGCAAATGTGTCAGGCTCACGTAGGAGCCAGGACTGAACAGCACATTAGTTACGGTCCAAAAACATGAGCTACAAATATTTTCTAGATCATAATTATCCAAAATGAGTGGAAATTTCTCCCCCTCCTTCCCCAAGTCCCAAAAACATAGCCCATTATGAGCACAGCCCCACGCTGCCAAGTCTACAGGCACATAAATAACATTGAAGTCTTTTTTTGTGCTGTGTAGTAGCTGCAAAGTGGAAAAATGATTGAGGGACAAGTGGTTTTTAAAATCCCCCTGAGGCCTGTAACTTACCTGTTTATTTCAAGAAGAGCTGCAACTGCCAAAAGGAAAGGAGTTCCTGGAGTTGCTATCATGGTATGTTTCCAGGGATTGTTTCAAAATAAACATGGGTTGAATCTCTGCTTTGCTCTTTCACTCAAGGGTAATACACACAGGGAATACCTGACTAGGCAGAAGGTGCTCCAGGACAGGCTCATCTGAACTCAAGGAAGATCTGGCTCACAGCACATCACTATCAGCACTTGAAGGAAGGTAGAGACTTCAGAGCCAGGAATAACTGAATTTCCCTTTGGCCTCAGGAGATGCTCAAAAATGAGAGCACTTGGTGATGAGGGAAAATGTGTTCAGAAACCAATGGGGAACAACCAAGGATTCTCCCTTTGGCCTCAGGAGATGCTCAGAAATGAGAGTATTTGATGATGAGGGAAAATGTGTTCAGAAACCAATGGGGAACATCCACTGTGTAGGTCAAGTTCACAGAAGCACAGAATATTCAGAGTTGGAAGGGACCCATAAGGATCATCAAGACCAACTCCTGGCCCTGCACAGGACAACCCTGAGAATCACACCCTGTGCCTGAGAGCATTGGCCAAATGCTTCTTGAACTCTGATGCTGGAGAAGACAAGGACCAGGCAGGTCACCCCACACTTCAGCATGGCTCCAGCTCTGAGGTGGGAATGAAAATAGAATCATATAATCAACCTGGTTGGAAGAGACCTCAAAAATCATTGAGTCCAACCCTACAATCATCACTAGCCCATGGCACAAAGTACCACATCCAGTCTCATCCTAAAAACCTCCAGGGATGATGAATCCACAACCTCCCTGGGCAGCACATTCCAATGCCTGAGCACTCTCTCTGTCCTCTTTTTGCTGCATAAAACACCTCAATTGAAAGGGAAATTCTCGGGTCATTCCTAATTGACTTTCAAAAACAGAAGGGAAAAGCTGTGAAGCCATCAGGGTATAATAACATCACACAGATGAGAGTGACATGGGAAAGGGTAGTGTAATTCTGTGGTTGTCTTTGGAGGAGAGGAGAGGAGAGGAGAGGAGAGGAGAGGAGAGGAGAGGAGAGGAGAGGAGAGGAGAGGAGAGGAGAGGAGAGGAGAGGAGAGGAGAGGAGAGGAGAGGAGAGGAGAGGAGAGGAGAGGAGAGGAGAGGAGAGGAGAGGAGAGGAGAGGAGAGGAGAGGAGAGGAGAGGAGAGGAGAGGAGAGGAGAGGAGAGGAGAGGAGAGGAGAGGAGAGGAGAGGAGAGGAGAGGAGAGGAGAGGAGAGGAGAGGAGAGGAGAGAAATGCTTCATGTCCATCTTCACAGGAGTGTGAATTCAGTGTTTCTCATTTAGCAATTTACACTAGGGTAAAAGAGGACCATGCTTCATGTCCATCTTCATAGGAGTGTGAATTCAGTGTTGTTCACTGAGCAATTTACACTAGGGTAAAAGAGGACAGGGTGACCAGTTATGTAACAGCCAATTCCTCTCCCTTTGTTGATGTGAGTGATCCCAAGGGAGTTGTGCAACCACACACAGGGACTTATTTGTGTGAGTGATCCCAAAGGAGTTGTGCAACCACACACAGGGACTTCTACAGAAACCCTGGTCAGTGACACAGAGGTGACAGACAGTGGCTGTGGGAAGGATGGCTGAGAACTGATACCAATCTGGCACCAAACCAACCTCAGAGCAAAGATATGGATTTATCACTGATCTATATTGCCTGTTCCTGTTCTATAGCTCTCAGATGATTCCCTCCATGCTGACTCTGCATCTTCTCTCTGTTTGCATTTAGAGGCCACTCAGTTTTGTGCTATTGAGCTATTTTTCCATGGGGATGCCCAACCTATGTAGGGCAGACATATACCAGGGTAATGACCATGAGAACATTGCCATGGGCTGTGACAGCCATGGGAAGTCTGAACTCATGGTTAAACCCAGCTGTGATAAGGATTTTGTGAGGGACTTGGTGCAGAGAGGTAGATGTTAAAAAAAACTAGGACAAAAAAGGAGTTGACTGATTTCACAGAACATAGAGGATTATTGGAATGGTATTTCAGCTCAAATCACAGATGGCCAAGGAGTTGCCAAATGGAATACCATGTGGGTGCTGTGAGGAAAAAAGGCTCACAGTGCTATAAATAGGCTTAGGGAATGGCACCATGAAAACTGGTTATGGGTGCAGGAAGAGCAGTAGCACTGGGTATTGCAGATCCAAATTCCATCCTCTGCTCAGTTTCCATGGGACCTGAGTGACTAAATCCCTCTGGTTTATAGTTCCTCCTCTCTCCAGCACAGGCAAAGCAGTTCTCTTCATCCCAGAGTTAACATGGAGAAATCCTTTACACTGCAATGTTTTGTTTCAACTTCTTTTCCTTAAAACAAATCCCTATTTTAGACCAGACTAGTTTCCATCCCTGTACCACTGGAATCCAGCACAGAGCTCAGCTCTGGGAGCACTTCAGCAAGGAGAAAATGCCATTTTTCACATCTAGTCCAGGTGCCAGGCACAGATTACGAAATGCAGGTAATATGGGGCCTGATGACTGACACTGTAATTGCAGAGGATCTCTGGTTGTGAAAGAGAGGTTTGAGTTTGGATGAATTAAAAATGATACCAGGAAAACAAAGCAGAAAAACCTTAACGTTTAGCCACTTGCTTCCTGGAAATTGCACCACAAAGTGTTCCACATAAGTTGCCACGATATTAAGAAGGAATATTAAGACCTAACTGGACATTTGAAGTGTAATTGTGTTTTCTTCTAGCCACGCTTAAGTCCATTGCCATTAGAAACCATCACTGCAGCTCTCTGGTGCATCCAAGGAACTTTCATCTGGCACCAAGGGAAGCTGTAGAACAAGTTCCTGCACAATTAGCACAGCCAGGTGTCTGCAAAGTCCCAGTTACTGAGCCACTCCAACCCCCAGCCAGTTCCAGCTGCCTTGCTTCATACCTGCTGAGATGGCACTAGTGATATTCCCTTCATAATCTCCACATCTCTGTGCCAATTAAGTGAAAGACTCACCAGATTCTCATCTAATGAGCAAAGCTAATGAGTGATAAAAGATCATTAAGAAAACTGAGGCACCAAGGAGGGGAACCCAGAGCCAGCTGAAGGCTCCTCAGCAGCTCAAGGAGATTGGAAATTTGCTGTCCCAGAAATCAGCCCAGATTTTCCCCACCAGGGAAAGGATAGGTGGGATGAAAGAATCAGGGAGAGTTCCAATAATTCAAGCTTCTAACTGCTGAAAGAACTACAGAGATGAGTATAGTGATAGTGTCCATGATGATTTTCTTCAGCCCACCTGTTGGTAGGCACTCTCTGGGCTCTCCAGGACTTCTGAAGGGGTAAAACAGCTACCTGAGCCATGGGAAATGTTCTTTTCGAGTGTGTTGGTGCTTTCACACAAGTTGTAGAAGGATACGTGGGAGTTTTCTCACACTGCAGCTGCTAGACTCAACTACATACAGAGGGGCCAAGTGCTGAAAATAAAGTGTTTCAAAGTATTTTCAAGCTAACCTTGAGAGGCTGAAGAGAAACTGATCCAGAAACAGATGAGTCAGGCACTGGATGAAAAGAACTAAAGGATTCACATCATTTAACTCAGATCATGTCTCTTGTAGCTGGTTTGGAACTCCTTAGTGGCTGAGGTTATTGATAGTGCTGAAAATTCCTCTACAGATTCCTCTGTTAGGGTCAGTTTGGTTCCTTTTGGGATCCCCAGCATCATTTCTTTTGCTGATCACCTGTTGTAGTGGTAGATAAGAGTAGGTCATAGATAGGTACCAAAGCCTGGTGAGCTCCAACTCTCTCACGTGCATCCAAAACACACTTGAAGCCTGAAGCATCTTTTTTTTTTTAATGGATAAAAATAAAACTTCAGCTTCCAAACTTTTCTAGGAGCACATCACCCCGTTGGGTTGTCCTGGCTGTGCCACTGGGCTGGAGT
>NW_008658836.1:28490-77320 GCF_000695815.1 Acanthisitta chloris
GCAAAGGAGATTTTGTTTTGGAAACACTGCCGAGAGGGCAAACAGGAAGCAGGAAGGACTTTTTCAGCAATGCAAGAATCTGAAGGGACTGCAGTTTCCAGTTTATTGGATCCAGCCCATGAATTAGTTTTGCAACAACAGCAAGATATGAGTGGTGAGGTCAAGAGAAAAGCAAACATGGAGCAGCCACAGAGAGTGACTTTCAAACTCGCCTGTTGGAGCTCTGAGTCATTTAATGTGCTGCACACAGCCAGGATGCCTAGAAAAATAAAGAGAGATGCTGAACAGTCCCTGCAGTGCAGCTGTGTTATTGACAGATGGGATTAAGTGGTAGGAGTGCTCCAAGTGGGAGATTTTTTTTTTTATAACCATATTGCCTTTGTTTATTGTAATTTGGATTTTTAGTTAGTTCTGTGGAGGCTTTTTGGGGACCTCTTACCCTAGAGCATACAGCTGAGTGTTTGTTCTTGGGTCTGTTATTGCTGGTGTTTGATTTGGGCATGTTTCTGGGATTCAGCAGGGCCCTTAGGATATTGCAGAGTGTGACGTGCTGCAGCTTGGCTGCTCAGCACATCCCAGAGGTGAGAAGCGGGAAAAGGGGATGATTTTTGCCCTTTTTGCAAGAGGTTTGCAGAAGGAACATCATCAAGACACTCATCCTGGCAGCACTGATGAGGTATGGACTCAAAGGGTTCATAACGTGCAAGGTGAGATCCTTCTGGGTGCACAGACAAAGCTGGAGGGGGTTGAAATTCCTGTTGGATTGATGCACCTACCTGAACTTTGGGGTTCTCAGTGAAAATCTGAATCTGAAGAGCTCATTGGAAAAAAATGAACTGTTCATGCATGTGAATTGACTCTCATCCCTGCACTCAATCCCAGGATGGACTCTTATCCCTGTACTCAGGCCCAGGATGGACTCTTATGCCTTCACTTGGTTCCAGGCTCTCTGATTTGATATTCAGCAACACAAAGGAACTTTAATAGACAAATAAATGTCTTTCCTCAGATTGGAAACAAACCTTGAGGTAAAAACCTCATCAGAACTAAACAAAAAGCTTCCCTGTCTCTTCCAACTTGCTTCTCCTACTCAACAACTGCACCAAAACCCTGAGCAGGTTTTTATAGCAGATTGATTAGAACTTGATCACACAAAATAGAGGGAGATTGCTTAACTTTGAGAGGTGCAGCTGAGCCTGCTGATTGGCCCAGGGGCATCTTGCCATGGTGCTGCCCATCAGTCATCAGCAGCCACCGGTGTTTGCCTTTCAGGGATGCCGGAAGAGTGGCAGGAGATTAGCAAAGGCACTCCTTGGCCTTTCAGACTCACTCAAATCCTTTCCCTTTCTGCCAGCCCTTTGGGATTGGCAAATTACAGCAGGAGCTTATCAAACATTGATAAACAATAGAGAACTTCCGAAGGAGAAAAATAAATGAACAGGATAAGACAGGTCGTTGCATTCCAGGGTTGGGTTTAGTCCCTAAGGGATAAGGTCTGTGTTCCTTAAGGGATTTCTCCAGGAGAATTGAGGGAGTGAGCTCAGGAGAAGCTCTGTAAGGAGTATGTGTCCTCCTGATGTCCAGGGCCCCACAGCCACGGTCTCCTGGTGCTGTGACATGATGCAGGAGACTGTCCTGCATCCCATCCAGCAACAGTGTGGGCAGGGAGGAAAGGGCTTTTTCATCCCTCTATTCCATGAACTCATTGAATTCAAGATTTTTTTCCCCCCTCACTGGCACTTTACCAAAGCTCCTGAAAAGATGCAGTAATGTTTTTTCACCCTGTTCATAACATGCCTTGAGATGGGCTCATTTTTTAATGCTGACAGGGTTTCTCTGTAGAATTCCCAGGCTCCATTTACTCTGGGGTCTGGCAAACCTTTCCTCTAGAGAAGAGGAGGATTTAAGGTTGCTGCTGTGACATGAGAGACATTAGACTGTGAGTTTATCCCCTTAGAGCTCTTTGCACAGATAGTGAAGATCCTAATTTTCATTACCTTCCAGTGGGATGTTGCTCATGAAGTGTCTTATCTACCTACTTGATATTCCATGCCAAGCACCAAGACATAAATCTGTTGCTGTATAGACTAGAGATGGGTAAATCCTTGTTGCCTGAACATACCCATCACTGCACCCTGCACAGCTTGGACTGTGTCATCACCCCCTTGCAGAAGTTCCCCCTCAATCCCCAGCTCTGTTCTCTCCTCCATGTCCTAAGGCTCTGCTTTCACACTGGCATGTGTTGGTCTTGTTTCTACAGCACTGAGGGAGTTTCTTGAGCATTTCTCAGTGCATTTCCAACTGTGAAGTCTGTTCTTGGCTTCTGCCCTCCCTCCTAGGCCCAACCAAAATGTTTCTCAATGGTAAGCTGTCATTAGAGCTCAGAGAAGCAGAGAAAGCAGATCTGATTTCATATCTAATTTGCTGTAAAAGGAGAGGCAGGGAAGAGAGGAGTCCTTTTTAATTAGAAAAAGGGTTGCTCAGATACTTTAGCCAGCACATTGCAAGAGCTTTCATGCATATAACCCAGGCCTGGCTGCTCCAGAGACTGAAACATTATCAATATTGCTCTCTCTTTATTCCTATTTCCCTTCCGAGTGCTTTGGATTGCTGCCACTCTCCCCATTGCCCCGAGAGTGAGCACTGAAGGGAGACAGGAGCAGAGGGCCAATGTCTCTCCTTCTCTCATTGTACCAGAGCATATAGAAGGAAGACAGAGTGATTCTTAGTTCTCTCTGCCATCATCTTTTGCAGTGTGTTCCCCTGTCATACAACAAGCTATTAATTGGCTCCTTTTCTCCCAAATCAGCTTGGGACATTGTCTGCCTCTTGCAAAGCTTTGCTAAAGCAAAGCAGCAGCTCAGGGATATTGCTATGTGTGAAAAAGCAAAATTAATAAAGCAAAATTGAACAAGGAGTCCAACAGAGCAAAGAATCATAGAATTTTAGGGGTTGAAATGGACCTTAGAGATGATCCAGTCCCAACCCCCTGCCCTGGGCAGGGACACCTCCCACCACAGCAGGTTGCTCAAGGCTTTATCCAACCTGGAATGAACAGTGATAGGGTTAGGGCAGCCACAGCCTCCCTGGGCAACCTGTGTCAGTGTCTCACCACCCTCACAGGGAAAACTTCTTCCTGAGATCAAGCCTAAATTTCCCCACTTTCAATTTGTACCCATTGCCCCTTGCACTGTCACTGCAGTTCCTAACCAAGAGTTCCTCTGCGGTTTCCCTGGAGCCCCTTCAGCTCCTGGAAGGTGCTCTGAGGTCTCCACACAACCTTCTTTTCTCCAGGCTGAACAGCCTCAACTCCCTCAGCCTGTCCTCACAGGGGAAATCTTCCAATTCTCTTAGCAACCTCATGACCTCCTCTGGATTTGCTCCAACAATTCCATGTCCTTCTTACACATTGAAGCACCAGAACTGTGTGCAGGATTCCAGGTTGGCTTCAGCAGAGCAGAGTAGAGGGGGAGAATGTTCTCTAAGGACTGATTCAGGCTTGTGTGACTCTCTCAATGAGACAGGAACATTGAGGTTATGTATCTGAGGCACATCCAACCCCTTCTATCACTGAGGAGCATTCACAGACAGAGGAAGCAGATGGGCTGCCAGGGCCAGAGGCCTCTGCAGACCATGTTCCTGTGCAAACACTGGAATTTCTCAGGCACACTCCTCTTCCAGCAAGACCAACCTTTTCCAGGCCAGAGCAGGGCACCTGTGGGATTGGACACCTGGGACTTGTGTTGTGACATCTGTGTATCTGCACTTAAGGGTCTGCCCATGAAAAAACAAACAAGAAAATAGAGATTTGCAAGGAATTATCACTCCTAAACCAGGCTGCTCCTTCCTCCCACAAACCTGGGTCTCAATTAATGGAAATATTTATTTGGGTGACTTGCAGATTATGTCTCCAGCCAATTAGCTCCATCTCAATGTTCTATTTCTTGCCTTTGAATCAATAAACAGTTCAAGATTTCCTGGAGTCAGAAAAGGAACAGCAGTGCCAAGAGCTGTGGGTGTATTAAAACCATACCTACAACAATAGCCTCAACCAGGGAGCTCTGCTAATCACTCCCTTGTTTGGCTGAGTGTCTGACAGAGCAGCTAGAAAGCTGCAAGTCTATAACACCCCCAATAGAGGAAACCACAGCTTACAGAACCCATGAAAAACATTTACTAACCTCCAGGTACCCTTTGTTCTCTATCCCTCCTGACAAGCACTTTTCCTCAGCACTACATACCTTAGATGCCTTTGCAATAATATTTGATTGTGGGGCTTATAAGGTGGATGGAGATGAGTGAGTCATTATCTGCCATTTATCTTTCATTTAATGGAAGGCAAAAAAATAACCCCAAACCATGAGAAAACAGGGCATGGTGTTCATTGCTAGAATTTGCCCAAATTATCCCAGGTTGCTTCAAAAATCAGGCCAAAAGATGTGTGTGTCTGTGTGTGCACAAAAGGACATGCAGGACTGTGTTGTGCATGGGGGGAAGGAGATAAAACCACCCAACAAGTTTGTGCCAAAGAGTTCTCCAAGAGCAGCACCTTCACCCCATGCTTGGGGCATACCTGAGCTCAGGGGCAAACCTGAGCTGGGAGGTCTTGTGCCTCAGCTGAAATTGGAGTCTGAAATAAGACCAGCAACAAGAAAGAGGTCTCCTACTCTCAGTGCTGACAGAGCTGAGCTCCTGAGCAGCTTGGCCATGAAGCTGTTCCAATCTGGAAGCTTTATGACCATGTTAACATGGAGCCTCTCCATGGGGCTTATTAGTTTGGGCCTGGTGCCATGGTAATGCAGCTCAGAGGCTCCTGGGCTGGAGCTGGCTCAGGTCTGGCTGGCTTGGCCAGCCTGTAGGCATGTCCTTCCCCTCTGTTACAGCCATTACCACCCAGGCTAACAGTCTGAGGCTTCATTACACCACGGAGTGTTGTACAACTCATTTAGACAGTTCCATTAGGAGACTAGTCCCTGCAGGTCACTGTGCTGGTGGGATCCAAAAGCAAGATGGGCTGGGAGACTCTTCTCCATAATCTTTACACATGATCCTCCAAACAGCCCCACACTGACCTCACTCAAGGCATCTCATCTGCTGAAGTGAAAGGCAGTGTGGGACAGCTTGGAGGGTTGGTGCTAATGGCATCTTGGGTTGGGATGTGATGCCTCACAAGGAGTTCAATATATCAGCACACATTCTGAGAGTGAAGAAAAGTACTGCAGGTGAAGATGAACATACATGAGCTGAGCTGTTCAGGTCTGAGCATTGCTGAAGAAGAGAGAGAGCTTCTGCAGGTCAGGGAGAGGTGCATTAGGGATATGTTCGTTAGTGAGATCTAGTTGAGGCCCAAAATATGAAATAAAGAGTTTTCTAGCATGGATGAACTAAGAAAAATCCAGGTGATCCCAGAAACACAGCAGAAGAGGAACATTAGAGTTTGGCAGCTGCCTTTTCAAGGTGTAAATCACTACTGTGTGCCACTGTCAGTCACAGGAGATTTTGTAGTTCTCAGAATTGCTATATTTGAAATTCTTTTAAAGGATTTGTTTGGGTTTCTTTTTTCACTGGGAGCTGAAACCAAACTCAGTTCTGTAAAAGAAGCTGGTTTTGATTTTTGCCCCTCTGACAGCTCTACAGCCTCAGGTCATCATCACATCACATCATCCAAACTAAGCAATGTATGAGCTGGTCAGTGCTTGGGTGGGTGGCCTCCAGCTAGAATCCAGATGGTGGTAAGGATTAAATCATCCCTGTGAAACAGCACCACATTAGTGTCCTCTTTTGGCACGCTGGGACTGACAGTCTCTTACACCCTTCAGACACAACACTCTGATTGCTCCCAGCCCTGGGGTCCCAGTGTGGGGCCAGTTCTGGGATGAGGAATTTTGCACCAGTGTGAGGGATGAGCCCAAGTGCAGAACCACACAGGGACAGGTATACTGGGTTTATTAGGAGCTGGAACATCAGTGGAGTGGCTGAGTCTGGCAAACAAAGCTTGGATTGCTGCTGTGAGTTTTTATACCTTTCCTCTCACAGCCTCTGTCTCCTGCACAGAGACACACATCCTAGACCCTGTTGTCCATCAACTCTAGGCAGCTTTGTCCGAATCCCAAAAAGCAGGAGGGCCTCTTCTCCTGGAAGTGAGAGGAGGAGGAGGGCTCAGAGAGCACTCACACATGCATCAAACCCAGTTTTGTCCTTTTCCGTACCGGAGCAAATGGATGCAAACTGGGCAGGCAGGAGCAGCCTGGCCAGGGTCTGGAGCATCAGCAGGGAAAGCTGAGCCAGGAAAGAACACATGGTGGTTGTGTGCAGCAGTGACACTTGAAGAAAAATGGCTTTGAGCCGTGAGCCTGATCACTTAACTGCAGTGGGCACCCTCCCAGCCTGCCTGAGTCAGATGTAAATTGCCTGAGGAAACGTCCCCCTCCTGCCCCTCACACACACACTCCCTCTGACTGCACAGCCTCTGTCTCAGAGCTCTTTTACTGTGTTTACAAATGCTGAAAATTCTGGGTCAGTTAACGACGAACATCTTGGTGAGTCTGCAGGGTTGGCTCCTGCCTGGAGCCAGAGCCTGAGGAGGCTGCAGAGCCCTGAAAAATGAGCCTGCTCACGTTGCCAGTGGGTTTTGTTGTTGGAGGGTAGGACTGTGCCTGCCTGCAACAGCCTCTGCACAAGCTGCAGCTCCAGAGGCACTGCTGGCAGCACGGAAAGCCAACCAAATCCTGGGCTGCAGCACAAGGAGTGTGGACAGCAGGGCAAAAGAGGTGGTTCTCCCCCCTCTACACTGCTCTCATGAGATCCCACCTGGAATCCTGCACACAGTTCTGGTGTCCTCAATGTGAGAAGGACATGAAACTGTGGGAGAGGCCACAAAGTTGATAAGAAGATTGGAGCATCTCCCCTATGAGGACAGGCTGAGGGAGTTGAGGCTGTTCAGCCTGGAGAAGAGAAGGTTGTGTGGAGACCTCAGAGCACCTTCCAGGAGCTGAAGGGGCTCCAGGGGAGCCAGAGAGGAACTCTTGGCTAGGAACTGCAGTGACAGGACAAGGGGCAGTCAAGGGCATCGAGTTCAATTTTCTCTGTGTGGCAACTGCAGCTTTGCCATGAGTTTGAGAGGCAGAAAGGCAGGTCCTACTTCTGAAGCCAATGAAGTTATTGCAGTAGAAAAAATGGACTTATTCCTCTTAATAAATTTTCTGTATTTGCCTGGTAGAAGTGAGAGGAAAAGACCTTTTCATTCTCAGCCTGTTTGCAATATATCAGCATTTAGATCAGCAGCTGAGTAGGCAACCAAAAGGTTTCAAAAGAATTATATTAGGGGAGAAAACTTACAGAAAGGATCATTTTTTCTGCTTTATCTCTTATCTCCTCTAAAGCAAACAGGTTTTTTTTTCAATTCTCCATATTAGCACAGTGGAAAGAAAATGTGTAAACTTTTATACCATTTCTTTCCACATCCAGGGAAATAAATGAGGCTAATCTATGGAAAGTGCAGCATATTCCCAGCATGACAACACTGATCAATTTTCATTGCATTTGAATTCCATGTCAGGATGATAGATTCAAATCTAATAGGTAGTGCCACCAGGCTTGAACTGTATGAAAATTGATCAATTTTCTAATATAGAACATATGGGTTAGACGCCTTTGAATATGTTAGAAATCCACACACTGTTCTCAGCTGAAAAAAGAGAGAATTTGACTACAAATGTTGAATAGATGTTACATTTTGCTGGAGCTGGAGGTGTTGCAGTTGATTTTATCACTTATTTCATTAAGATTATCTTTAGTTGTTGAATTAATATCAGTTCATTAGTACTGTTTGGATTTAATAATGATAAACCTGTGTCTCAGCACATCTGCTGTCAATATGATTCCTCAGGAAAGGCAAAGGTTGTGCTACTCAAATCCTATCAAAGGCAACTCATTGCTCTTGGTGCTTTGCAAAAATCAATGGAATTGTGCTCCAGAATGGTTAGAGAAGCATCAGAACTGAGGCTCGAGTGATCCAAATGAGGCTCTGTTTAAATTTTGCAATCGAATGGGTTTGCATCAAGTGATACAAAGGTCCATTCAAAGAGACAATAGTCCTATTAAAAGCTATTTTAAGGTCTAGAGGGTTTGGTAGAGCACTGAATTACCTCTCAGAGAGAATAATCATCTCATGCGATCAGAAGAGCTGATATGAGCCTTGTCTAGGGAGAAGAGATTTTAAAGTCAGGTGCCTACAGTGATTTAGGTTACTCAGAAGAGCATTTGGAGCCTCCTTATCTAACCAAACAGTGACTTCTTGTGCTGTAAGGAGATGCTTGGGAGCAGATCATTGGAATTCCAAGAACAGCAGTGTATGCACCACCCAAGAATTCATCCTCATCATCAGATAATAGAAGAAACTCCCCAAGTCAGAGCATATTGCAGTGAAATGAAATGTTTCATTGAGGTTTCTTTAGGAACACAAAGTTTTGCTTTCTTGTACTATAGTTTGACTTTTTTTCTCAAGTTAGAATTTATTTGGGGCTTTTAAATAAACATTAAATTGAAATTTTCAATGATTTCTCTCTTTTCCATAGAGAAATGTATTTAGCTGATGCTTCCCATGAACACTTTCAACTAATGTGAGACTGAGAAGGTCCTGAACCACTTGGTCTTGAAATCTCCACGACACTATGAGTAACTTGTGAACATTTGACCTATGAAAGATGATGGTTTGAAGATTCTCCCAAAGCCTCATGGATCAAGGGATGATAACTAAAATGCCAAACCACTAACAATCTTTAACCCTGATAGAATTACAAGTTCTGGTCATCTTCTGTTCTTGTTAACAGCTCTGGAAAGCTCTTCCCATCAGTATTTTTAGGGAAAGCCTAAGTGGTGTCTTCCTGCAGAAATCCCTTCCTGACAATTTGTGAGGATTTAGGTTGTATGTGGACTCTTTGCTGGCAGAATTGGTTATTAGTGGTTGAGGTTCTTTTGGTGATCTGTATTTTTGCTAGATGAAAAAGTGTTCAGCTATTTTGTGGGTTGTTCTTAGGATTATTCTAATGAGTGATTACCCCTGAGTGCAGAATGTTCATTCCATTCCAGGCACAGTTATCAATTTGCAATTTGGGGGGGATTAAGAGGAATATTGCCTGCAAAGTCAGTTTAGCAGGGAATAAACCCACCTGGTGCTGTAATTGATGGGCAAACACTCCTCCTGACCCAAACTGCAGTGGAGAACACCTCTAGTTGGATCCAGTGTCAAAAATACCAGCTTGGCCCCATTATTCTGAGGCTAAATTGATCCATATGATTGGAATATTGCCCAGGCAATTTTTTTTCCCTTCAAACAATCATTTTGAAATGCCCATTATCAATACACTAATGCATGTTGAAGGCTTGTTGGGGCTGACATAGGAAGTGATGTAATAAGGGAACCCTTAATACTCAAGCAGGAAACATTTTCCTCCAGGAATAGTAGACTTGAAAACTGCAGATTACAATTTAATATTAACCAGATTTCTACATTAAACATGATTTCCTAGAACAATTTCAGGGGGTTTTTTGGCCCCTTTTTTTTTTCCTGCTTCTTCTCTAAAGGATCAAAACGGCATCCAACCACAAGCAGCTCCTGGAATGAGCCCTGCAATTTAACCATCAGCCTCAGCAATTGCAGAGCTACATCAGATCTCCCTCCCAGCCCTTGCCACTCACTGCCTCCCTGTCACTCCCAATCTGCCTTGGATCCACACACGTGTCAGGAGGCCTCGGTTTGTCCATGCTCAGTTCCATACATTTTGCTTGAGGGTGTCTGAAGTTGTCCTCAGTGGTTTGGTGGTGTTGCCACTTCATCCATCGCCATCCCCAGCTGTTGGAGCAATGACAGCACAGCAGCAATGAAATCCAGTTGTATTTTGGGAGGCAAAAGGCAAATTGCATCATTTCCAGTGCAGTGTGAGGGACAGAACAAGGAGAATTAACAACTGCACAAATATTTCATCTTCTGGATGGATTTGCTACTTGGTTCTTCACTTGACCACTGCTATTTGGATGTATTTGTTTAAGGTCTGGGAGTCCTGTTGAGGCACAACAGAGACAGCAAACAAAACAGTTGTCCCTGTCTTCAAGAGCTTCCAACATGAGGGTCATCCTGCACCACCCCAGTGCCAACCAAGGTGACTAACACCACCTTCCCTGCCGTGTTTGGGTGTCTGGGTGCTCCCAAGGGGAGGTGTCCTTGCCGCTCCCTGCCAAGGTCACTGCCAGGAAGGTCTCCAGGCTGGGCCAAGCACAACTCATTTCACCATGTCCTGCAAAAGTCAAGTCAGACCACAGCACTGGGAGCAGGACATGTTTACCAGGTTGGCAAAAGTGATGGGGCTAAAGTTAGCACCAAATATGTTGAAATGGTTCTTAAAGAGGGGAAGGAAAAGGGATGGTGTGACTGGGAAGAAAAGTGATGGAGAAGGGCCCTGGCATAAACCTTCTGACCTGATGCAGAATTGTCTAATCCCTTTCCAGAGCTCTTTTTCTGCAAAATAAAGCATTTCAGAGCCTAAAATTTCAAAACTGAGGAAATCTCTTCACTCCATCCAGCTCCTCCATGGAAAGGTTATTTAGGGAAGCAAAGCAACAACAAAGAGAAAGTGTCTGCTGCAAGCAGGTTTGATTGGTAGCACCAGTTCTGCTGGGTAACTCCTTAAAACCTGCTGAAAAAAAACCTATTTTTTCCCCAAAAAAAGATCTTCCAGGTGAGAAAGCTCAAGGTGTCATCCTGCACTTCGCTGCTGGAATCTGCTGCTCTGTGGGCTGAGGAACACGATGTGGAGTGGGAAAGGAGAGACACACTTAGGTCAAGGTGGACAAGAAAATTCAGTTTCAAGGTGAACTCCCTCAGTTTGCAGCAGGAGGACTCAAAAGGGTTCAACAAAAGAAATGCAGCAAAGAGAATCCCCTGAGCTCCTAAGGATAGAGGATCCACACGGAATTGTCTCCCTCAGGCTTTGAAATGCAAGTGCTTTGTTCCTGCCTGGTTTGAAATGGTCTTCTCTGTTCTGCCATGGAAGAATCAGGAATTGTTTGCCAGCCAGAACTGAAATGTAAACCAGAATCCCCAAAGAGCAGAGTGACAATGTAACACTAATCCATCCCATTTCTGCGGAGATGAGGCACAGGGAGAAGGAGGTTAACCACCCTGGTGCCTCCTGCCGCGGGCAATCACTGTAATGTAAATTGTGACCTTCACACAATTGCTCCTTGGGAACATTTACATGGAGACTAAATCCCTCCCAGGTTGCATGATAGCACAGAGCTTTGTTTTCTTAGGCTGTTGTTCCCCCTTTGGCACACAGTACAAAGCCATCCAGGGGCTCCAAAATCCATGGAGCACAAGCTCGGACTACCCGTGTGCTGCCAGCAGAATTGACAAGCGTGCAAGGAAAAGGCTCCTTGGGCTGCCAACTCATGGAGCTTTTGAATGAACTGGCCTCCCCATGACAGATCCTGGCTGTCTTGGTCAGCAGAATCCTCAGCTGCCATGAAATTCTCCCACCTACATCAGCCTTTGGAAAAGGAGCTCACGTTGAGGCTCTGGCCCAGGACAAGTGTTCTGTGCCAAATGAAATCCATTCTGTAACTCTTCTGCAGTGTAGGCAGATGGTAGAGGGCAGTGAGAAACCAGGGATGGAAAGGTGTCTTGGAAAAAGGAGCCCCAGGACAGGTAGGGGATGGAAAAGGGACCCCCAAGACAGTTAGTACATGGTACCACAGAAAGGTTGTGGCCACTCTTTGCAGGGCCTTGGCCACAAAACAAGGGCACTGAGGTAAATGACTCCATGCCAAGCCACTGATGCAGTTGTCAATCCACTAGAAATGTCCAGGAATATAGGAATTAACTATAAAAGGGAAGAAATGGGGCTACTTTGAGTTAAATTTTAAATAGAGAGTTTGAGAGAGTCAGGTCAGAGCATCAGCTGAGATTCACCTGTGGTCTGGAGGTTATAAGGTGCATTTGCTTCAGCCACTCACAGTTCAAGATATGTTTTGGAAATCTGGTTGGAATCTGTATTCTAATCCCAAATCAGGGAATCACAGGATGGTTTGGGTTGGAAGAGACCTTAAAGCTCATCTCATTCCAATCCCTGCCATGGGCAGGGACCCCTTCCACTAGTCATAGGATAGTGTTATGATACCTGGGAGTGTTCCCTGCCTGCCCCTGTCCAATTTAATCCCCAAATCTGAAGCCTGAGCACATGTTCTGATCCACCTCTCCACAGATCTGATGTTGTTGCAGATGCAAGAATGAAACCTGGAACTCATAGCAGGAAATTGTCACAGCTCCAAGGGACCTATTGAGAATAACTCCCATATTTTGGGACTGACAACCAACTCCCAAGAGAGCTGGAAAAACTGGCTGACACCCTTGGTTTTTCCTCTCCACTGGCTGCAGTTTCATCCCTTCAGTGTGTTCTGCTCTAGTTTTAGGGCTGTGGCTTTGGATAACCTCTATATGTGCTGCTTTGCCTTCATTAGGTGTCAGGTAACGAAGTGTTCTGAAACAGTGTGTCCCAGCATGGGAACAGCAGGGTGAGAAACCAGTGCCAAGAGGTTGGGATGAATTTCTTTATCCTTGCTCTGGTGACAACATATTTGTTAAATTCAGCTAATTAGAGCCTGTTGCTAGAACAAGCCCCTGAGTGTTGCAGCCTGGCTCGGGGGGCACCGTGTGTGTGGACTTGCTGGATTCAAAGGAGCTTGGGGAGTTTCTGTGGATATGATATGAGTCTCTCTCCAGATGAAGCATTGCTTGAACAAACAGAAACCTCAGGAGGGAAATGCTTTTGATTTGATTTTATTTTTCCTGTCCCCTTTCAAGTTGCCAGGATGGAAAACATCACATTTGGGCTCTATTTCACCCAGTTACCAACACAAATACCAATATCAGCTGCTCATGGCATGAACTGGCACCATTTCAGCACCATCCCTTGAGCCATCCCAATCCACCAAGTGACAAGCTAGTTCCAGATATATATTTTTAGCCAAAATACTCTTTTAGTGTCTTTCTGGAACCATTTATAGCTTCTGCAGTCTCTTTTACTACCATTTGCTCTGAATGTGCTTCCAAGAGAGCTGTAAATGTTCACTTTTGCTACAGGCCTTGAGCATGAAATAGGAAAGGAAGAAGGAAGGAAGGAAGATAGACAATAACTCAGCCAAAGTCCATGGAGAAGATTAATTAATATAATACATGAAAATGATAAAATCACTTCTAATCATATTTTCTGGGGTCTTTGTGCTGCTTCTTGTCATCTTTCAGATTTCCAGGTGGAGCTCAAAGTGCAGCTAAGTATGAGCAGCACAATTTTGTCACCACTCTGAACTCACTCTCTATTGGTATAAATGACTGTGCAAGGGAAGGAGTAATGGAATAATGGAGAACCAACTTCCTGAGGGCTTTTTTTTTTCCAAGGTAACTTATTCTGTGGTTACTTAAATATGGATTTTAGTACACCTTTGTGAGCATATAGTTTTCCAGTGGCTAACATGATCAGAAAAGCCCAAGCAATCAGACTTATGGTTGTAATTATCAGAAACACATTTATGTAATGCAATAGAGAAATGTTTAATCTTATGCTCTTAAATCTATGTATGACTCTAAATTCATCAGGAAAACACACTCTAAGAGAGGGAAAAAGATATTCCCTCCTCCCTCTTTAAAATCCCTGAAGGAAAAAGGAGGTAAATTTGCAAGGGAAAGCTCAGCCTTAATACAATCTACAAGTGATGAGAAATCCATGTCTGAGGGACTTAAAGCTGCAGGTTGTGTCCTGATGGCTCAAGTACTCAGAGCAGTACTCTCAGAGCAGTTTCTCAATCCCAAACCTCATTATGATGAACATAATTAGCTTAATATCTTCCCCTTCATGATCAGATGTGATATTTTGGTTCTGTTGGGTTTATTCATCCAAAGATCAATGTTTCTCTTTGTGCCTGGTGGGGAATAAGCCTCTTTGTGTTGAAACTGCTTCTCTCATGGTTCCAGACAGTAAATCCTATCTACACAGCTCAGCAAATGCTCAGTTTTTGAGTGTCTACCAGGTCAGTCACTGCTGGAGAACTTAATAGAATGAGTTCCAAGATCCTGATCACTACTTGTTCTTGCTTTGTTGCTTGCTGAGGGCATTTTCCTCTATTTCTCTCTTGAAACACTTGGTGTTCTGCAGCATATTTTCCCATTCTTCAACAATCATAAGGGAAGAAATCATTTCTTCTGCAAGGAGAATAATTCAAATTATTCTTATTGTTTTACTGGCAAATAAAATGCAATTTATTAGCCAGTCAAGAGCAATAACCCTTAAGTGTACAACTTCAGAATAGCCCATTCAGATACTTTTAATACTACTTTTGTCTGGATTTGTATTAGTTGATTTAAAACAAACACATTAGAGCTGGTTTTTCAGAAGTATTTAGGTGTCTAAGCCCAAGTTGTTTCAGTAGAAATGAGGCAATTTGGTCCCTTTAAGAGTCTGGACCTCAGCCCAAATTCTCTGCTGCTGTAAGCATGTGCAACTGCATCACTCTGGGTAAGGTTTGGTCCATTTACTTGAGATCAGGGCCATGGATGGAGCTGATGATTCTATTTGTAGATGCTTTTCGAAGGAAAAGGATGGTTTGAGGCTCTACTGTATCCAAATTAGTATCAAGTTTTGGTCAGGAAAAACTTCGTGGGGCTGAATATGAGTAGCACATTGGGCCTTGGATCCAGAGTGAGATATGAGAAGATATAAGGACTCATCTACTCAGCCATGGGAATGATTCCCACTGCTCCCAGTTAACTCTTTCTCTGAGGCTGGTGCTGGCCAGTTCATTGTTTGAATTCCCAGATTCTGGGAATGTTTGCTTTCCATTTCCCTGAAGGACCTACAGCCATTGAACACAGGCCAGAAAGACTTTTTTTCTCTTGCTTTCTGTCTTTCTTGGTCACCCTAAAAGTAAGAAAACAGTGAAAATAGTAAACCAAACATGAAGAAATGATCTGCTGGGGTGGAGTTCTTCCTTTTTCCATCACGGACATTTTTTAGCCAAACACCCTGAAAATGTTTGACATCCATTTGTGGAGCCTCTATAATTAGAATTAATAAAAGGACATGTCAAGTACACCTACCTTGCAAACCACAGCTGCTTTTTTTTTGCCTCCCCCTCTCAATGGCTTTAAGTTATTCTTCTGATTGGCACCTCCAGAGAGATTATAATTAGCCTGTGATATGCATTGGCTGTGCATAATGTCTGGGTGTTTCTATAGGAATGCAGAGATTCCCACACAGCTCCTAGGAGGGCTCCTTTAACTAAACAGCTCAAGGTATCCAGGGCAGAAAAGCCATTCAAACCTGAATATCTGGGTGGGTTGGGTTGGTGTGCTGCAGCCAGCCCCAGTGAAGCAAAATGCTCTTGGACACAACTACTGCTGATCAACACTTGTGTTGGTAATCCCAAATGAACAAACCAGGGCTGGATGGGCTACAGACAGGGCTGGCACTGGAGCTGCTCCCAGCAGGTCCTGCATGAGCAGTGGGCAGCATGGAGCTTTACTTGCCTGGTGGAGTGTTGTCTCCTCCCAAATTTGGAGAGAACCTGTCTCTTCTGAGGCTTAAAAAGTCTCATTCATGGATGTGTTAGTTTACTTTTTCTATTTTCTCCTCCTTTTTTCCCCTCCTTTTTTCCTCTTGTTCTATCCAAAATCATCACTGGTCAAGATTTCTTGCATTATCTTTCTCATGAAGAGCTTTGCCCTAGTCTGTGCTGGTCAATGTTCTTATCAAATTGAAATTTCAGGGGGGAAAATTGAGAGGAAAAAAAAGTCTGCAAATCTTTCTTTGTGGCTGAGTCTGAAGATTTTCCTTTCCTGGAATCTCATGGGTGTGACTTGCCATTATTTTCTGTCTTATGATCTCGAGGAGATTAAAAGGACAACCTGCATTCCACTGGCTCTGCTTAAGCCTGAGGTGTTTAGCCTGTCTTCTGTCAACACACCTTCCTCTCCAGCTGGAGAAGGAGAGAGAGGGAAGAGAAAGTGCTCATATGTGTGCTAACCTGTGTCCTGGGGAGCCCCAGCTGAAAACTGGTGGGGTGATGTCAGCTCAGCTCTCTCCAGCCTGGTGGAGGTGGGAAACTGGACACTGGATGGAACAATCTCATGTGGTGTTTTGTGGGTGATAGGAGTGTAATAACTCACCCCAAACCACTCTCCAAACTCCTTGCAGTGTTGCATGTTGTTACTTAAGTGTAGAAATAGCTTGACCCCCTGCAGAAACAGAGCTGTGGTGAAACAGGAGGTGAAAACCACCATGGTTGAGGGTCAGTGGGAAAAAAGGTCTCCCCTGTATGGAGTCAGGAAGGGTTTGCATAGGAGGTCTATGGTGAGGTCTCTGTAAAAGGGACTGGGGCAATCACAGAACCATCAGAGCTGGAAGGGACACACAAGGATCACCAAGTTCAACTCTTGACTCTGCACAGGATATCCCTGAGAGTCACACTGTGTGCCTGAGAGCATTGGCCAAACACTCCTTGAACTCTACCAGCCTGAATAAGAGGTTTTGGGTCTGTCAAGTCTCTGCAGGGTTGAGTGTTGATATTGTTTCTGGAGGGATCCAGAGTCCCTGGTTGGTGGGAATGTGCACTCTGAGTTGCTCAAGCAGATTAAATCTCTTTCATGAGGGATTATTTTGGCTGAGCTGAGATGAACAGACTTGTCACCCTATGGGATATTTATGATGTTCAAATTAAACAGGTGTTAATACGCTTAATCTCAATCCAATTAACACTGAAGAGCTTTTTGCAGTGATATCCATGTGTTTTGCAACAGCTCCTTGGGCTCAAAGGGAAAGGTGTGTATTGACTTTCCCAACTCAGTGTCAGGGCTGAAGTGGTTCATAAAAACTCTGTAGTCACAAACAGATGAAAAGAAATGTGATCAAAGGAAAAAGCTACTGTGAAAAACAGCTCAGTGTAGTCCTCCTGTGCTAAATCTGGGGAAGGTTTCTTGTCTATGATGGGGCTTGGAGCTACATGATCCTTAAGCTGATCTTCCAACCCAAACCATTCCGTGATGCTGAATAAAGGAGATAACTACAGGGAGAGAAAGGGAAATGTAAACATATATATATTTTTTAAAAAATCTCAAAATTTATATACTTCGGTCTCTAGGAGCTTCCCATGATCCCTGAGCTGTGTTCTCCCCATTTCCCTCTACACCAACACAGGAGGCTGCTAATAATTCAGTCTCTAGGAGCTTCCCATGATCCCTGAGCTGTGTTCTCCCCATTTCCCTCTGTATCAACACAGGAGGCTGCAGGAACAGCTTTTTATATTAACAAAACATTATTATAACCTAAGCATTGCCTCCAAAATGAGCTAGTTTTTATGTAGTGATTCATGGGGGGAGGACACAGGGACAAATCCATCCTTCTGGTGTGTGCCTGCCCTGGCAGGACACGTTCCTTTTGCTACAGCACAGACCTGGAATTCTCACCACTTCCGAACCCAGGGATTCCTCCAGGCTTTTTGTGAAGCCTGACAAGCACTGCCTCAGTACCCAGAGCACAGGTTTTCAACCCCAACCTGTGATAAATTAGCCCTTTCACTCCAAGTTTTTCCTGGCAGGAGCACTAGAACAACCCTCGGAATAGCTACTACTGCTGAATTTGAAAATCTCTCTGGCTCTTGGCTCAGCCAAAACTGAAAGTTACAGTCAAGTGGAGTTTGGCAAAGGGCAATGTTCTGTAACCTTATCTTTTTATAACAATCATGTTTATTGGGATTGTGCAGTGCATTCTAGGGCCCCTCCAGAGGCCTGAGCTGCTGTGGCTGCTGCACCAGGATGTGGAGTTTGGAGAATCATAACTGGGGTCAAACAGCTGGAAAACCAGTGCAGCCAGTGTGGTCTGGGGGCAGCAGACCCCCATGGCTTGGGAGAGCATCCCTGCTCCCCCAGTCTGCCAGGACTGGGTTCCTCCTACCTCTGTCCCCTCTATTGGTCACACACTCAAAGGACCTCAAAGGGGAGCCCAGACCATTTTCTTTAGTGGTTTCCTCTCATTTGCTTTGTTACTCAAGTTTAACACCTGCTTATCCTCTCAGATCATCCTCAATCCATGCTTTTCCCCACCCAAATCCAAGTCACTTTGGTGGCTGAATTTGGCTTGATGTATAGAATAAAACTTCAACCCAAACATGCTTTAAACTGAGTTTGGCAAAGAGTTTTCTGCTTGTTCTACTCACAGGCGCTGAGTTCCAGCCTCAATTTCCACTAAAATGGCTAATAAATTCAAATATCTAAAGGTGCTTGCAAAGATCTAAGAGTTAATAGTCCTGTTGTCAGTTCTTCCAGGGGTAAAACAGGGATCAGACTTTGCATCCTGGGAGTAGAAGCAGCAAAATCCTATCCTTTACCCTCACTCCAGGTCTATTTCCCACTCTATTGCTAGAAGAACTTCAAAGTGACTAAATGGGATATTCTTCTGGAATTCTTTGAGATTTTGGCACCTTAAAGACCTACAAACACCGTGAATCTGCTCATTGAGGGTTACTCTGTGGGTGCTCCACAGGAGGAAGGAGATGTTCCTGTTGACCATGGATCCAACATCTGTATTAGACAATATAAACTCCTAGGAAACATTCTGCAGTGATTCTTGCATTAGGAAAATGTTGTTTCTCTTTGGATTTATATTAGTTAGGCTTAGGAGAGCAGATTTGGGTTGGTTTTGGGTAGCTGCTGAAGAGAGCTGATGTTGTTCTATTAGTATTATCATAGAGTAGACTTGGCACCTATTTTCCTTGAAATAAAGTTAATATTCTCAGTTCTGCATTTGGACACCACAAACCTTCTTTTTCTGACCTTTATTTCTTTCAACTCTTTTTACATCAAACCACCAGCTTTAACTGAAGTCCTTCCAAATCCAAGTGTCAGCTTAAAGGGACTCAGTGAATTCCTTCCTTACTGCTGTTATCAAACTTCCTTCACTCCTATCCCCTTGTTCTCAATCCTCATAGAAGGAATGAGGCAACACTTGGATTTGTGGAGACTTTTTGCCTTCAAAGTGCAGCAAGGTTTTGATATCTCCTGACCCACAGAAAGCAAGAAAAAATGAGGCCCTTCAGTTTCTTCTTCTTCGAACCTGCTACATCATCACTTCAATGATATTATTTATGAGGGTTTTTTCCTTAGTTTTCAAGCATAGAGGGAAAAAAAAAAAGTCCTGCCATGTTTTAGGAACAAAATGAGTATTTTACACACATCCCAATGGCTCTCTGGAAAGCATTTAAATTTACAAGCTGTTCCTGAGTGCCCTGACAGTTGGCAACCTGCACCCAAAGCTCAGGAACCCTCGTGGAAAATGAAGCTCTTGTAAATAATCCATAGATTGCAGCTTCAGCTCCAAAGAGTTTGAAGAAATGTGTTGCCTAATCTAGATTCTTTAGAAAGCTATTTGGGAAAATGATTTTAGGATCTGAAAAGGGATCTTCTCTTGACTGTTCCTCTCCCTTTTGGGGACACCTTTGCAGGTGTTGAGTGGTGTGAATATCTTATGTATCTTCTGCTGCAATAGGGTATGTATATCAAATATCTAATTTAGAGAAAATTATGTCAAATCTTTAGCAGCTACAAATATGTTTCATTTCATCAGTATCCAAATGTCACACACTTCCCTGGTACCAGTGCTGCTTTGGGTTTGATGCCATTGTAGCAGGATTGTCCCTGCACAAGGATCAAGCACAGGGTGACCAGCCCAACCTGGAGGTTCTGAGGTCAACCACAAGATACTGTCTCCCTACAAATTCATGTGATAGGAAAAATTCCTTCATGGAAAGTGTTGTCCAGCCCTGGTACAGCTGCCCAGGGCAGTGGTGGAGTCATCATCCCTGGAGGGATTTAAAAGCCATGAGGATATGGCACTTGGGGACATGGTTAGGCCTTGGCAGTGCTGGGAAATGGTTGGACTTGATGATCTCAGAGGACTTTTCCACTCTCAATGTGATCCACAGCCTACAGAGCTCAGAAACTGTGATTTATGCAGGGCTTGAAGTCAATGGGAGACTTTCCATGGATTTCATCAGGGCTTGGATCCATCCAACAGTGAATTAAAACCAGAACCCAAACCTCATGTCTCATGGGAGTTTGCCTTGAGAGGAGCAACTGCTTCTCCAGGAGGACCAGGGTGACCTGAGCACCAACCATGTGCCACACTGGACAGAGCACTTGAGCAACTGTTTGCAGGGCAGTTTTAATCCTCTTTCATGTGGTCAAGGACTGCAGGCCCTGAGACCATCTCAGCCCCCATTCCCTCTCTCCATCCTTGGAGCACAGTCAGAGCACATGGATGCTCTGCAAGCAACACTCAGGCCCATGCAGCAGAGCCTGTGCGTAGTAGGAAACATTATATTGCCTTTGTCTAGCCCTAATGAAAATAAATGAGGGCTTCAATTGCAAGGAGTTACTAAAAATTTGTTCTTTCCTCTGCCCTGAGTCCAAAACTGACTTGGAGCTAATTAGACAGAGTGGAGTTCCCTCTCACAGGGCTGAGCTAGTGTAAACAGTTGCCATCTGAGTTTCATTACAATGAGGAAATCAAATAAACACAGGGCCAGAAAACAGTAGTTTGGGCATGGCTCATTACAGCACAATGCAGTTAAAATTGTTGTGTGGAGGCAGCAGGGTTGGACAGGGTGCAAAGGGACTCTGGGTGTCTCTAGCCTGAATTTGCCTTTCCCAGTGCATCAGGGGGAAAAGCAAAGGTTCAACTTCTGGCTGGAAAATAACCCTGAAATATGTGAATGGCTTCACTGCAAAGGCTCCTTCCTCCCTTACCCCTGGGCACAGAGTTTCAGAGTTTCATAGTATGTTAAGGTCCTTGGGGGGACAGACAGAGCGTGTGGCATTTACAGTTTGCAGTATGAGGGTGAGAGCTCAGGTCTGGGAGCACATTACAAGTTTTTTTTTTTACTCTTCTTTCTCTTTCAATAATAATCTTGCATTCAGTGAGTTCACCTCACATGAAACTCCTTGTGTACAACAACTGCCATCTGAATGTTGTCCCTCCGTGTCCCTGGGCACCACAGACCAGGGAGACGTTCCCAAGGCAGCATCTTCACCCACTTCTCAAGTGCCCAAGGGCCAAAATTCCTGAGTGCCTAGAGACTTCAGACTGTGGTCTGAGCACTCAGCTCTCCCTTCCCATCACTCTCCAGCTGGAGGGAGCTCCAAGAGGGAAGTCTTAGACCTTTTCCTCTGCTAGATCCCTCCCATAACCATTTCCCTTGCAGGGGGGCTGGAAATCCTCCCTGCTCCTGTGTGGATGGAGAGCTGAAGCCAGAGAGCTCCATATCATCCAAAGTGTTCTCCTCCCTCACACACGTGGTCTGTAAGACATTCTCACTCTGAGTCATGTTTCCAGAGCTCAGCCTGAGCTCATCTGTCCTTGAGCTGCATCGATCTGGCTTTTCTTGGATTAGCTCATCATTAAACACAGATTGGGAAGAGACTGCTAAACCAGATTTTTTCCAAAGCAAGTGCTGCTGTTGGGTGAATTAAGTCCTCTCCTTATCTGGCAGCAGGGCAGGAGTTGCTGCTCTCTCCTCCCTGTGCAGGTGCGTTGGCTCCTGGTTATCGCCGCACGCGGTTCTGCAACTCATTAGGAACTTCTGCTGCTGCCAAGGCTGTGGAGGGGGAGAAACATTCTGCTCTCAGATACTTGCAGAGGCAAAGTGAATCATTTCAGTGTGGGGGAAAGACCTGCAGGGGCAGATGCAGCCTCTAACAGAAGGATGAGCCAAAAGGTTTTGCACGTGGGTTTGGCTCGTGTGAGCTTAGCAAAAGGAATGGGATGGGAGGGATGGGAGCAATGCCTCAGGCTCAAAGGCTGTTGTCTAACTCATAGAAACATGGAATGGTTTGGATTGAAAAGGAATTTAAAGCTCATCCCATTCCATCCCACTGCCATGAGTAGAGACACCTTCCACCAGCCTTTGTTGCTCCTGTGCCCAGGGAAGGGTGATGTGACCTCCCATTTTCACCCTCCACATAATACAGCAGAAGTTGGGAAAGTTCAGACCTGGTGCTCAGGGCTCACAACCTCCCTAAATTCAATCAAAGCCAACTAGTGTGTAGTCAGAACTTATCTCCTCCCGAAATAAAACACACAGGAGAAGAAGAAACAAATTGCTTGACACCTCATTAGCAATTGTAAGCAGACTCCATTGGCACCCCAGGGTCTCATTGCAGTGATTTGTGAGGCAGCTTTTCCCTCTCCCCTTAATGACCCCCATTTTGAAGGAGTTGGAGGCAACACAAGAACAACAGTGATTATTTGTGTTCCTTGGGGACACCCTGTCCTGCTGTCTGCTGCTGCCAGTGCCCCTCTCACTACCTGCTGTTGTTTCTGCAACATGAACCCTGTTTCACGTGGCTTCTGTGCTTATGTGTGGCTGGTTAAGAGGACACAATTGGCCTGGAAGGAGATAACTAATGCTTATGTGTCCTCTCAGAGCTAAAATGTTGATTAAAGTTGACTGGATGCTTGATGGAGAAGACCTACTGCCCCTCAGAACTGTGTGCTCTTGGGTGAATGGTTTTGCTCCAGGGCTTGAGATGTTGCTGACATCTATAACCTCCTTGGGGCATCCACAACCTCCCTGAGGCAACCACAACCTCCTCGGGGCATCCACAACCTCCCTGAGGCAACCACAACCTCCTTGGGGCATCCACAACCTCCTTGGGGCAACCACAACTTCGCTGGGGCATCCACAACCTCCCTGGGGCATCTGCTACCTCCCTGAGCATCCACAACCTCCTTGGGGCAACCACAACCTCCTTGGGGCAACCACAACCTCGTTGGGGTATCCACACCATCCCTGGGGCAACCACAACGTGTGTCAGTGTCTCACCACCCTCACAATAAGAAAACTGAGCTGATAGTTGATGAAATTCTGTTTTGAGAGGGGAAAAATGTTGCTATAAATTTTCTTGAACAGTTTTTCAGTGCAATTGGTTCTGATAAAAGGGATATTGTGTGAGTGACAGGCAAAGAGAAGCAACTTGGAGCTGAGCTACTCCAAGGCTGGGACAGTAGCAATCCCAGCCATGCCATGAATATATTATCCAGGGATCTAAGGCTGTTGTATTGGACACACACTGTTAAATGTAAATCCATAGTGCTGAAATGCTGTATATTTATTGTGCAAGCCAGAGCTGAAGACAGTTTGTGTTTGAGGCCTTTGGGTGATGAATGGATCATTTCATTGCAGCAAATGAACTGTCAGGAACAATGGCCACACAGTACAATTCCTCTCCCTGGCCCCAAAGGGCAGGAAAACTCCACAGCCAAAACAAAGTTGGGCTTTTTATCAAGCCTCAGGAGATGGCAGGATTGGGTAGGATATTCAGAGGGATGGATATGGTTGGTTTGACCTTATATAAGCCTAAGCTCATAGCTCAGAGCACCCATGGTGTGGGCAGGTTTCACATTGAAGGGAGGGAAAGGTGAGCATCTGTCTAGATAAGGTACTCGAGGTCCTCACTGTGGTTAGGGCCAGAAATAGGTGTTTGAGTGAGTCTTTCTGCTGCTGGAGATAAAGCAATGGGGTAAACTGGGTCCTTGGCATGTTGTTGTCTTCTCCTGCACAGCAGGAGCTGAGAACTCACATCAGGACACATCAAAGTGTCCTTGCTTGTCTGGGGAGACCTTACAACAGCCTTCCAGGAGCTAAATGGAGCACATGGGGAGGCTGGATAGGGACTTAGTGCAGTGATGGGGTAAGGGAGAATGGCTGTAAGCTGAAAGAGAGTGGATTTAGGTTAGGTATTTAGGTTAGATATTAGGAAGGAATTCTTCCCTGTGAGGGTGCTGAGGCTCTGGCACAGGTTGCCCAAAGAAGCTGTGGCTGCTCCATCCCTAGAAGTGTCCCAGGCCAGGTTGGATAGGGCAGCCTCATTTGAATTAGTTTGTGAATATGATGTGCTAAGAAGAGGCACTTCAAAGAAATTCCTTCTTAACTCTCTTCTTAAAGGGTTATTCTTGCATTTGCTCAAAAATAGACAGAAAACACCAAGCCAGGCAGGAAATTTCTGTATCTTGGTCAGAGCTGTTGTAACTCTTTCAGAAATCATCCTGTGGTAATGGCTCAGGAAAGCAGCTTGTTTACATCATTTGTCCTGAGAACCTGAACACTTAATTTATGGCTTGGGATCCTCCCTGTGTCAAGCCATTTGTCCTGAGAACCTGAACAGTTAATGTATGGCTTGGGATCCTCCCTGTGTCAAGCCAGAGCAATATGCTCTAGGAATGCAGTGGGAATAATGGCAATTTCCCCTATTTCTGCTTTGTGTTTTTCTGCCAGATTTTGTTCTCTGCAGAATTAACACAAGGGAAAATCAATCTGGGATTATATACAGGAAAAAAAAAAAGCCTCATTTGGTATTTTTAGGGTTTAGAGTTTTCCACACTTTCAGTTGAAGGTTTTAGTGGCTCCAAGTGCTTCCACTCCAGCTCTGCCTCGAGGTGTCACACCCCAACAATCATCTGGGAGCAGGGAATTCTCTCCCTCCCCCTTGTTGGATGGACACATCTCTGGCCTCTCTGCTGAGCTTTTAGAGAGGGAATTTCTCTCTGTTGTGTACTGACAGCTCTGCTTTGTCCCTGGGGGTGTGCTGAGGATTGAGGCTCTGCACATCTGGGCAGTTGTGTTCTGTCTCTATATCCTCTGGGCTTGAGGGAAGGTGGAGGGAAGCCTGGAGTGCCCATAAAACATGGGCTGAAAGCAAACAGCTGATAACTGATTCTAGAGGAAAAACATGACCTCAATATATTCCACGTCATTCATTACACAAGTTGTAGTAAAAACATGAGTTTGGGGGTTAAAGCCCCACACACCTCTTGGTTCTGTATAGCTTAAAAGCAACCTATAAGCTCTGTGAGTCAGTTATTCAATGCCAACTAACATTAACTTGATGTTACTCCATAGAGTTCATCTATTGGTGACTGATCTTGGTATTGACAGATTCGTTTCATTATCAAAATCGATTGTCAGATTGGTTGATTGTCAAATTGAGTTGACATCTGTTTTGCTGCACCTCCAGGAAAACATCAAACAATCAGAGTGACTGTCAGTTCAGATTCTCAGCAGAGCTGCCCTGCAGCAGGAGAACATGCCCTGCAGCAAAGCTGTGTCCTCCTGGGCCCACACAATCCCTCTCCAGCTCCAGGATGAGCCCAAGCAGGATCCTGCTGTAGAATCCTGCTTGGAGTTGGAGTGATAGGCCGAGGAGTAATGAGGACAAATTGAAAAAGGAGAAATTTAGATTAGCTATGAGGAAGAATTTTTTCTATGAGGGTGGTGAGACACTGGCACAGGTTGCCCAGGGAGGTTGTGGCTGCCCCAGCCCTGGCAGTGTTCAAAGCCAGGATGGATAAAGCCTTGAGCAACCTGCTCTGGTGGGAGGTGTCCCTGCCCAGGGCAGTGTTGGGACTAGATGATCACTAAGATCCATTCCAACCCTTTCACATACTATGAAACCATGATCCATGACCACTCCTGGACCTGCACATGAGCTCACAGCATTGCTCTGCTCATCCAAGAGGCTGCAAAGGGTCTGTGAGCTCAGGGAGAAGGACCAGAGCCACCAGGTGTTTCCCCAGGTAACCTCCTCATCCATCTGCTGCTGTAAATCAAAGCTGCCTGACATTAAGTACAAGCAGAAAGCTCTCTAGATGGGAAAATCTCCTCATCCCTGGAAATTCTTTCTGCTGTCAGCAGCTGGAGTTCCCTGTTTGTGCCAGCCCAGGCTGAGGTGGGACTTTTCAAGCTGCTCCTTTAAATCAAACATCCCCAGAGAGGGATCAAGAAGACAAATGAAGAAAGCAAACAAAGCAGGGCAGTTTCTAAGAAACCCTGGAGATTTATGGCCTCTCCACCTGAGCCCATGCCAAGTTTATTTGATCTCCAGCCACTGCTGCTGAAGGGGAGGGCCTGGATGGACACAGCTCCCACCTGAGTCTGCCCTGCTGTGTCCTCCAAGCACAGCTGAAGCAGAGCAGTTCGTTGGGTCACACATGAGCTGCTGCTGCCTATAAACAAGCTGCTGCAGCTGTGATTTACTGAGCATGAGGCTTCCCCCTGTGTGCTTGAGGATAAGAAGATGAAAAGGGTGCAACATATAGCAGGATGTGAGCTCAGCCCTGTGGGATCTGTGGGGATCAGCCTGGACCTTCACAAGTGAAAATTCCAGGCAAGTGGTTCACTGGGGATGCATCACTTAGAGAGACACATTGCTGTGGGAGTAAAGGTGCCATGACTGAGCCAAGATAGACCTGGGGCAACTGGAGATGGTTCTGCTTTGGTGGCACATGCTGCAAAGAGCAGCCCAAGGCAAATCAAAGTACAATTGTACATCTCCAAACCAGACTGGCAGAATCAAATCAGAGATGAAGGAGGAGGAGAACTTGCTTGTAAGGATCAATCCCAGTGGATGTGGTGCATGTCTGGGGGAAATAGGCTTTGGACTGCTGCATATCTGGCAGGGCCAGCCTTTCTGGCTGCCCATGAGTGAAAAACCACTGCAGGAGAAGCTGCAGTGACAGCCTGAGATGCAGACACCATCCAGCTCTTGCCCTCTCTCCCCACTCACACATGCACAGATGCAGTTTGTTTCTCTCTCTTCCTTTCCTCATTCCCTTGCTGTTCCACAGAGGCTGCCATCCCTCTGAGCTGGGCCAGTTTCCAGCCCCATTCCTCTCCTCTCTCCCCACCCTCTTGGCTCCTGCTAGCCCAAAGGCTGTTGCCATCCCAGTTGTGCTCAGCTCAGCAGAGCTGCCAAGCACCAGGAGGATTTGGGCAGGCAGTGACCCACTCAGGGGCTGTTCCAGGTGACACTGAGTCCCCTGGGGCTGTGACCTGTCTCTGCAGTCACCTGGCAGCAGAAGCAGTGGGTGAGAGCCACAGTCCCAGTGCCAACACCCTGGGACCAGTGGGGAAGGGTGTGGGAATCACTGGAAACTGAAGCTCTATTCAAACCAACCCTCTGGTCATACAGTGGGTGGAAATATCCCTTCATCTGACCCTGAAGGACCACCCAGGGGTTCCTTAATCCTACAGTCCATCTTGTGAAAAGCCACTGTAACAAGGTGTGTTAACCTCGGAGGGAGATCGGCAATTGCGGCCAGGGCTAATGACTGCAAACTCCTCTCCCTTGTGACCTTCCTCCTCACACATGGAGCCTTTCATCAGTTTCCTAATATACATCTCCCAGTTAAATGTCACTGGCATAAAGAGGAGGGACACCACCTCTGTAAAACAAAATAAATAGGTTGCGTTGGCATGGCTCAGGTTTTTCCTCAGCCATTTGAAAATCAAATGCTTCTTTGGAAAGCCTCTACCAGGATAATTCATGTCTTCAGCAACAGAGAAAATCTGTCTCTAAGAAAGAGAGCACAGTAAGCAAGGAAAATATTGTGGTCCAGCAAATGACATAGGGGTTTGGAGGGTAATTACAGCACCTCTGGTCCTTTGGCTAGTTGAGAGGAAAAGGGGATGCTGCTGCTTGGAGTTCATCACAACTTAAGGTAGCTCCACTGAAATCCTGGTCTCTTGGTCCCCTTTCCTTGCTGGGGCTGTACTGGAACTTGCCTTTTCCCTCCTCCTTTCCTCTGAGCATCCTGAACATCTTAGCTGATCTTCACAAATTGCAGCACTTTGAGAAAGAACCAAACCCAGTTGCTGATGGCACATCAAAACCTCTTCTTGGCTATTTCAGCCACATTTTAACCTGCATCTAATTGAGCTCACTCTATCTGGAAACCATTACGATATGAAATCAGACAACTGTTGTCTCTCTGGACCAAAATTTCAGCACTTTGGATGAATATTTAAGGGCAGTTCATGTCTGAAATGCTCTTGAACACCATTCTTTAAAGTCCCTAATCTCACTACTGGTTGCAATGTTCCACCCCATGTGCAATAACACCAACTGCCTATAAAGTTCTCCAACGTTTTCTTTGCAAGGCCTATATTATTTTATCTTTACAATATCTGAAATGTGCTTGTCCTTAAGCCTTGGGGCACAGGCACAAATGTTACTTCAGAGCAGTGTGTTCAGCTGTGTTCGCTCGTTTGCACTTCCATTGAAGTCTGAGCTCTGAGCCATTAACTGTAATTGGGGAGGAATAAGAGCAACAGCTTCGAGGCTGATAGTGTGTTGTCTCTGTATTTCAGCTGTGCCTAAGTCTTTTTAGTGCGGATCAAGGCAGAAAATACAGGTTTAAGCTACTCTAAGTGTGTCTGGGTGTGTGTCTCCCATCTCACAGTTGATTCCCCGGTTAAAGGCACAGTTGGAGCTCTGAATGCAGCGTTGTCTGCAGGACATGCCTAAGATTTCAAGTTAAAAGCACAGTTGGAGCTCTGAATGCAGCATTGTCTGCAGGACATGCCTAAGATTTCAGAAGCCAAGCTATGAGAGATTTTATAGAGCCACATAAACACCTGAACCCCGACTGGAAACCCATGTGGTAGTGGGATAATGGGAAGAATATGTTCTGGACTGTGGGCAGCTCTAATGGAATGAGTGTCTTCTCTGTCAGCTGAGGGATCTCAGTAATCTCTCCAGTAACTAAACCTCAGCAGGATGAATACCTGGAGGGAGATGTTCCCTTTCATATTTCTGTCCAAATTCCATGGTTAAAGAGGTGTCTCTACCCACACCACACACAACTCCAGGGTGTACATGTGATGCAGAAACAGAGAACACTCTTTTCCCTTGTCCAACACACAACAAATGCAAATGATGCCTTATCCCCTGGGGTGATGCATCCCTGAAGGTCGATGGGACAGGTTGGCTGGTGGAATTTGCAGAGAATTGGTACAGAAAAGACATCCACCTCCTGCCTCAGCCAGTGGCTGGAGCTCAGTTAAGGCCCTAAATGTTTATGACCTTAATTAGCTCACATAAACCTCCCAAGGAGGAGACCTTACTGCTGCAACACACAGCCCATTCTTCTGGAGTTAAACCCTCACACACAACCTGAATCTTCTCTGCTGGAGCTGAGCCTGCCACTCTGCCCTTCTGCAGAGGATGGGGATGACAACTGCATAGTTCCTGTTTGTAGGGGTGTAGAAATGCCCAGGAATGCTGGGAATTGCCAGAAGGGTTGGTCATTCTATCTCTTTATTTCAGAATGTTTTAGAATGTTAAGGGGTTGGAATGGACCTTACTACTGCTATCAATCAGTTGGGGAGAAGGCTGGAAAAATCATATTGGGACCTGAGAGATGGATAAAGAGGAGTTTAGGGAAGGGTGGTGTGTTGTGTCCATAAGCACAGTGAGAGGTGGAGGTTGGGCACCAGTAGCTTTAGGTGTTTAAGAACTAACCTGCTACTAAATCTCATGGAAGGAATGCAGTGGAAGTAGATTACCACGAGCTGGAGAGTCATCTTCTACTTATGCACAGTATGTGTCCAGGCATGAAAGATATTTCTCAGCCCTTTGCTAAACATCAACCACACTTATGACACCTCTGGCCTGTGGGAATTGCCTGTCTGAGGCCTTCAAGTCAGTTTTCCTCCAAGTTTAATGCCTGCCAGAAGAAGAAATAATATTTGGAAATGAAGGATCCAGGGAGGGAATCTTCAGCTGATATAAACCTTACTCACTTCAAGGGAACCACACTGGTCTGCACTGGCTCTGCTGGTGGCCCTGGGTTTAAACAAACTGCAAAGGGCTTCAATTCAATTTTTAAGGAGGAAAGAGCTGTTGGGAATGTTGTAGTCTTATTTACAACAGTTTTTCACTGTTTTGAGGTCTGTCTCATCCTTTTGCTTCATACCTGAGGACCAGCAATATTGTGTTTTGGGGAATGGCAACTCCACAGTGTTTCTGTGCAATCCCAAAACATGATGATACCCACTGTATTTCCACATCCTCACCTATGTGGACTCAGCCTGGTGTGGTTGTTACCACTTTATCTGAGCTTTATTCCCATTTTCTTCTGTCCCATGAGGTGGTGGAAGAGGAAATAATGAGGGAGAGGGAAGCTTCTCTGGATTGTATGATGTGGACTTCGTGGTGAACACATTATTGCCTGTGCTGCTGAGTCAACCCTTGCAGAGGTTTGTGGGCAGCTGTCCTGGGTGATGACTCTGTGGCAATGATGCTGCTGGTGTGAAACTGTCTGGTTTGTTCTCTGACTTTCACTGATGCTGAGGACCAGCAGATTCTATGGACTTTGAGTCAGCAGCTGCTCTGGAGAGAAGGATGCAAATACTGAGGTTTCAATTGCTGCTTTAATCTGCTAATTCCTGAAATTGATGACAAAGTTTCCTGGAGCAAAATAGAAAGGCAAATTTACACACATCTCCTGCAAAGAGACAGTAAAGAGCTGGTTTGGGGATGTCTTGTGCAGGGCCAAAGGTTGGACTTGGTAATTCTTGTGGATTCCTTCCAACTCTGAAGATTCTGTGATTCTCTCTGGTATTCTCTGAGCTCCCCAGCAGTAGCTGCCTGCTCCCTTCCCCCAAAGAAACACTCTGGAGTCCACTAAAGGCCCAGCAAAATGCAGATGTCAAACCTCCTTAACTTTCCCTGGCTCCAAAGAAGGGTTTAATCAGGGAAATCAAGTGAGGAGTTGTGAGTTCCTTGCAGTAAACAAGTTAAACATTATTAAACACACACGTGTCTCTTTAAGGAGATGAATTGATTGTGTGTGTTTATTTTTACAGCATTATTTAACTGAAGAAGGGGGAAAAAAAAAACCTCAGAGCTGATGCCAAGATGATATAGCTGAAACAAAGCCCAAGAAAAGATTTTTCCACTGTGCTCATTTTTTTCCCCTAATAACTGTCTCCTATATCTGCCAATCTTAGGTCAACAAACACAGGTTGATTGACAAGTTAAAATGTTTAGCTTAGCCTGCAACTCATATAAACCAATTTAAAATTTCTAGTGCAGGAGGGAGATGGAAGAGAAACAAACAATATCCCTTCCTTCCTAGCCTCTCCCTGGAGACTAATCCAGAAAAGTTTTTGTTGTAGTGGATGGCAGAGAACATCCCCCTGTTCACAGCTTGGCAGGTGGCAACTCCTCATCCCTCTTTGTTGGTCCTTGTGGGACTGCACAGGAGCTTGGGATGGAGCAGGAAAGTTGGGATATATTTCCATCCTCAGTAGTTGTGCTTCTAAGGAAATCATTGTTTGCTGTAACGTGACCAGATAACAACAACCTGGGGAGTCATGGCCTAAATCACTGCTGTGATTTAGCACTAGTGATGCTCCTTCCATCCTAGTGGTCTTGCAATGCTTTCAGGGCATGATTAAGCCTTTAAACAGTATTTGATAGGGGAGGAAATTCCAAGAGGAGGAAAGCAAAAGTGTTTGGAAGGCTGAGAATTCCCAGTCTCCCCTTATGAAGCAATAGGAAGAAAGCATGAACTGAAGCAAACTACTAGTATCTATTGCATTTCAGACAGCCCTCTACAATGAAGAACCAAACTTTCTTCAAGAAATAATATGTTCAATCTCAAAAGGTGATCACAGTGAAAGGAAAACTCCTCATCCCATCCCTTGTCCAAAGTGACATGGATTCTGGTGCCTGAGGAGATGACCTGGGACGTGGCCTCCAGGAGGTCTCTGATCACCCTGGTGCTCTCAGAAGATGTTTGTGTGTCCTTAGTCTCCTGGTTTCCTTTCAGTTTTTACAGCAGGGAATCATAAATCTAAGACAATTGGATCTGGCTCCACAGTGACAGGAAACACAGACCTCAGTGAGGATGGGGAAAGAGGGGGGATCTGGCTCCACAGTGACAGGAAATAGAGACCTCAGTGAGGATGGGGAAAGAGGGATGGGATTTGAGCCTTTTCCCCCCACTGAGCACTCACTAAACCACTTTCCCCATCTTGCAGCATCCCCTCCAGCCTTGGCCTATTGGCTGCTTAATGCAGAACTTGCTTTCTCTCTCCCCTTTCTTCTCCAAGACCCCTGATTTGAAGCTCCTCAGCAGCTCTGAAGCAAAGTGTCCCAGATGAAAAGGCTTTATGGGCTTTGGCATGGCCTGTGATGGAAGCAATGCCAAGATCTGATCCCTCCCAAAAAAGAGGTATTGCAGAGCAGATCCCATCTCATTCAAGAGGCAAATATAGGAGTTCAGCACACTGATTTTTAGTGGATATCTGAAAAGTTTCTTGCTGCCTTGCAGTGCTCACTGGAGCCTTCCCTCCTGAGCCCTTCTGTGGTGGCTCAGGTAGTGTTCCCCCAGGTCTACCTGTACCCTCAGCCAGTCTGACCCAACTCTCTGAGCTTCTCTGCCCACCTGGATGGTAAAAGCAACAGCCTCATGTGTTGGAATGGTGGAGCAGTGAATTCTCCCTGCAGCCACCAAGGAACGTGGTTGGGTTTAGCTCCCTGTGACAGCAGTGCTTAAAAAGCAGATTGTAAGCTTTGAATCAACTTCCATACTAATTATACCTCCAGAATCTGAGCATTTCCCTGGTACAATACTAAAGGGGACTCATCTCTGCTTGTTTAAACTCATATGTATACTGCAGGTTTCCTGTGCTCCAACACAGATGTCAACCCACCCCACCTCCCTCTCCAGGCCTAGTCTGTGCCTGCTCTATCTTCTGTCAATATTTAGCGCAAAGTTGGGGCATTCTCAAGATGTTTAATAGATAAATCTATGTCACAGTAGCCCTGCTTAAATTATAGAGTAAAACAAACAACCTTTCCAGCTTCTCTGCCTGGAACACAATTGCTGAGCTTTGATGCTGTGGGTACAAATGCCTCTGCAGTTGACACCTTTGGTGATTGATACTTTTTGATGCTCTAGGTTTGTTTTGCTCCCTGGCTGTTTGTTTTCCCACTGGGCTGCCTTGCACAGGGAATGCTGTTCCTCCCCATGGAAGTGCATATTTGGGCAGCCATGGCCTTTGGGATCAAAGGAGAGGAACATGCAAACACAGCAGTTCGTCTGAGAGGTCGAATGGCCTAGAACTAGCCAGGGGAGGCACAAGGAGGTCTCTCCTGCTCCTTACAAATGGTGCTAAGGAGGTCTCAGGGTTAAAAGAGTAATGCAGTTGGGATCAAAGAAGGGCTCTGAAGAGAAAACTAATTAGTTAAGTTGTCCCAGGTGGCTTTTTTTATTTAGTTTTATCTATTAGTAAACCTCAGTGGTGCCTAATGGCTGGTGCAGTCTGAGATGGAAATGCCAAGTTAAACCAGAGACACTTTTCCTTTCAATCTTCCATACAGCTCTTGCTTGAAAGGTACAAATTATGGGACTCTATGCACTCAATAACTGTCTTCTCTGGGCTGTCCTTGCAGTAACCCATTGCTAATCTCATGTTAGCTGTGCTTCAGCTGGAGAACAGAGGTTTAATACTCTTGTGTGTTTGGCTCTTTCATTCCTTAACTCCTCAGAGCATTTTCTATGGCTCTGGGTTTGGTGTGTGAGTGCCTCCAGGCAGATGATAAGATCATAGAATTTTAGGGGTTGGAATGAGTGCCTCCAGGCAGATGATAAGATGATAGAATTTTAGGGGTTGGAATGGAGTTTAGTGATCATCTAGTCCCAAACTCCTGACACCTCCCACCAGAGCAGGTTGCTCAAGGCTCATCCAACCTGGCTGTGAACACTGCCAGGGCTGGGGCAGCCACAGCCTCCCTGGGCAACCTGTGCCTCTGTCAATGCTGCTGCTTTGCCCCAAACTGCCATCTGAGCTCCCCATAGTGGAAGCTGTTGTGACTTCCTGGATTCTGGACAGCTTTGAAGCAAGGGAATGGGGAACTACAAAACTGGAATTAATCAGCTGATCCTCAGCCAACCACCCAAGGAATGGTCACATCTCTGGTGCTCCTGGCTGTAAAGTTTCCAGACCTATTGGAGACTTTGCCCATCATTTTTTTCCTAGAAGGATAAGGTTCACATGCTCTAGAGGAGTTTTCCCTGTACAGGAGCTCCTAAAAGAGATCCAAATGGGGGAAGATCTGGGGGTATGTGGGAAGAAGGATTGACCCAGGCTTTTTGCCTCTCCTGTAGATGTGTTGGGTAAGGTTTGTGGTTTCTTCAGCCAAGCAGCATAGTGTGCCATGGGTCACTTCATGGCATGCAATGAATCAGCCTTGCAGTGGACTGAGGCATGGCTTGGACGGGTCAGAGCCTCTGTGTCCTGCCCTCTCTGCTCTCCAGCACTCAGGAGCTCTCCACACCCCACACACACTGACCACCTTGTTCCCCTCCTCACACTCTGCCCAGGATAGGTAATTGTTAAGATGTCAGAGAAAACTGCTCTGAGTTGAAATGTAGCTGCAGCTGTGTTGGAAACATCACTGAACAAAAGGAAACTGTCTCCTTCAGGATGGATTTCCAGGGAAGGACTTGCTTTTCATTTCCTTTGGCTCTAACTTTTAGGGCTAACCTGAACAAAGAGCAGCTTGAAAATAAAGATGTCTTGCTATGGGATGGACATTAAAGCAAGAATAAAAGTTACTGAAAGTATTGACAGTTAGATTTGGAGGGTTTTATGAAGATCTGGCTCTGTAGTAAAACCAGTCATTGCTGCTTGTGTCACAACTGTAAAAAATCTTTCAAGTCCTGCCTCAGTTAGGCTTCTTTTATGGGATTTTGGTGTGTCTATAAATCAAAGATATTATTGGAGTAAGAGCTGCATAAAGCAGATCTGGCTGGTGAGGATGAAATATCCTTGAGGAGGGGGATTTTGGGAGCAGGGCTGAAGATGTCTGCACAGCAAAGAGACTTGAGCTGTAGGACACCAAAGAGGAAATGAATTAGCAGTTGAAGAGTTATTGCTTGATGTTCAGAGTCGTTTTAATACCCTTCAGGGTGCTGTTAAACCATTTCACTGTGCCTGACGCTGCTGCTGAGCTAGAAACCAGTGGTGTTCTTACCTCTCCATGACCACTTCTCCCTGGGAACACCTTGGCAGTGCTGCAGGAGCATTGTCACTGCTCTATTAACTTGTTTGGGTTGAGGTTTACATCCCACGTACCAAACATGTTGTTTGTGGCCTGACAAAAGGAGTTGTTTCAAGCCATTTTGCTCTGCCAGCTGCTCTGTGGTCAGCTGGAGGGAACCCAGGCAGACTGCCACCCTGTAATCAGATCACTCACTCCTTCAGGCGACCCAGAAGATAGCAACAGGCACATCCCTCAGGCTGCTGCCTTTGAGAAAGCTCTTTGTTAAACAACTGTCCTGCTCCTTCATTCCAAGACAGCTCCATCTCTGCTCATTTCCTCTCCTTATTAAGTGCTTATCTGTGGCTAGACACGAGCAGCTGGATAGAGACTGAGGGAAAGCTGGAAAAGCTGGAGGCATCGCTCTTGTCTGAGGATGTGGCAGCCAAGAGCTCTTTGCCTGCAGAGCTGGGACTGCTCCTTGCAGGTGTGTGGTGCCCTCCTGGCTGCTGGGGGATGGACAGAGTGCTCAAACACAGATTATCCTCCAGCACAGGAGGGACTGGCTGAAGAACTGGCTGAAAATGAACACTCAGCCCCAGCTCTCACTCAGCTCCCAGATGTGGCTGCTAGAGCAGCCTCAGGCTTCGAGTGAGAAATGGCAGAGGAAAATCTTGTTTTCTAGCATTCACCATCAGCAAGAGAATTAGGAGGATCATCAGCTCCTGATGACTTTGCTTTGTTCTGTTCCAAGTTCTTATATTAACCTACCTGAGGGAAATCCAAGTTCTTCCACTAACTTACCCTAGGGAAATCCAAGTTCTTCCACTAACTTATGCTAGGGAAATCCAAGTTCTTACACTAACCTGCCCTAGAGAAATCCAAGTTCTGTCATTAACCTACCTTAGGGAAATCTAAGTTCTTTCACTAACCAGCCTTAGGGGAATCTCCACTCTTTGCCCTAAAGAACAAACCTATCTCTTGCTCTTACATTGCTTTTCATTTCCTTTGGCTCTAACTTTTAGGGCTAACCTGAACAAAGAGCAGCTTTAAAACAATGATATCTTGTCATGGGATGGAGGTTAGAGCAAGAATAAAAGTTACTGAAGGTGATGACAATTGGATTTGTCCCTCTTACATGAGCAAATGCTAGGGACAACACCAAGGACTGAGGTTTTATCAGAGCACCACAGATGAGTCTCCTGACTCACCCCAGCTGATTTTACCTTGAGTCTTGTCTATGAATGAGTCTCCCAAAGGCAAACTCTCCCACCATCATGCTCTTTGTGATTCCCATTGATTTCCATGTTTTTAGGCACCCACAAGGTGCATGAGGAAAATTCAGCCCTTTCTCACCCAGGAGTTCAGATGGGATTAATCCCCTTATCTGATCCTCACACTTTCTCTTATGCTGCTGCTGGAGCCACAGGGGCTCTCAGCTTTGGAGCTGCCAATCTTCCTGTATGAAATGAAAGTGTTATTTCTAATATTTTGTTACTTTCTAAGTAGCTTTCAATGAGATTAAGCAAAATTAGCACCTTCCAGTCATGAACTCCAATTTCACTGCAATGATTGCTATTCCCCTTCAGGATTCATTCCTTTCCCAGGTCAAGAGTGCACAGTAGCACTCTGGAAGCAATGGATTAAAGTGCTGATAGGAGATAGTTCTCCTTTTATCTTCTTGAGAATCTGATGGCTCTTTTGGCCTGTTTCAATATAGGCTTCAATTCCCTCAGCACAGAGATTTTCTTGAATTCTACACATTTATTCTGTTGAGTTAAATGTCATTAGTTGCTTAGCAGTGTGAAATCCTTGCAAGTACTTTTAGCCATGTCTTGACTTCTCCTTAAGTGTGTTGAGGTGCATTTCTGAAAATGACAGTGCTGATGAGAAGTGACTCAGTCTAAGTAATTCAAATTCCAGGTTTACAGGAACCTTTAATCTCCAAGCTGCAGGATAAACAACATCCCTGACACTTGCTGTGCAATACTGAAGGCACAAAATGATTAAGCAGAGTTTGAAAACCACCAAACCTCTGCAAGGTAACTGCACAGTGGTTGAAAATTCAGTTTGCAGGCACAAAATAAAAGCAGAGCTTGGGAAATTATTCAGTGATTTCCTTTCCCTGAGACTTAGAGGAGGAACTTGGTTCCCATTGGGACAGAAAATAATATTCAGTGGTATATTTGTTCAAAGAACACCACTCTCAGCATTTCCAGGAATCAAATGCAATCCATCAGCTTAAGGGGAGATGGAGGCATCATTGTGAATGTTCCATTATGGGTTTGCACTGAAGGAAGTGAACCCATGCTGTTCCCTGCCCCTGTTTCCTTTTGATTCAAGGCTTGTGGATTACATTGGGTTGCATTTTTGGCTTGCCAGGACACTGCCATGGCTTCAGAAAGGTTTTCTTCTAAGAACTGCCCAGTTTCTATTCTTCAGGCTTGGGGCAAGGCCAGTGGTTGTTAGACATCTGCCTGCATAAGCTGCTTGGGGGGGAACAAGGTCAGTGCAGCCTGGAGGGGCTTGAGTGTGCCCAAACAGAGCTCCCCATCAGCTGGTGCCATTTGTACAGCTCCAGCAAAATGCCCAGTTAGTGTCATTAGCATTGAAACTGGGACAGCTGTTGTGGATAAATCATGGGAATTATACTCAGAGACAAAACATTGACAACAGGGAGTGAAAGCAGCTTTATGTCACCTGCTGGGATCTACCCCTCCCTCCTTCCCTCGCTTGAGCCAGAAATCTCTGCTCTCCAGTTATCCTGAGCAAGGACTTGTGTCCCCCTGAACATGGACGTGATCAACCCCAGGCCCTTTGCTAAAGGAACTGGGGAGTTTTAGTTTCACCCAGTCCATCACTAGAGAAAAACAAGCTCTACACACTAAGGTTACTGTGTTGAACATAAGGAAAGTCAAACTTTTTTCCAGACCCTGGAAAAGATGAAACATTTGTATGGAGCAGCATTTGTCACACAGCAGCCTCAGTTGAGAATCTGATAGAGTATTAGCTTTGCTGATCCACTGAGTGCAAGACAGGACCTGCAATAATCCAAATTTACAACCAAGTCATTAAAAATTGGTCTTCTGAGACTACAATTCCGGAAGACATTATCTGTCAGTGATCATCTAAGCACTAGTAGCCTTTGCTCTTCAATCCCAGTCTTTGTGTAACCCAACAAGTGTCTATGGCTGAGCCTGTTCACAGTCACATCATGCTGGAACCCTCTGAAGCTCATGGAGTACCTCAGGATTAGTTCTCTTCATAGAATCATAGAATCAACCTGGTTGGAAAAGACCTCAAAGATCATCAAGTCCAACCCTACTGTGGTCACTAGACCATGGCACTAAGTGCCACATCCAGTCTCATCTTGAAAACCTCCAGGGATGGTGAATCCACCACCTCCCTGGGCAGCACATTCCAATGCCTGAGCACTCTCTGTGTAAAAAAATCTCTTCCTAATATCCAACTTAAACCTCCCCTGGCAGACCTTGAGTCTGTGCCCTCTTGTCCTGCTGCTGTGCAGGGATTCACTACAAACTGATCAATGGAAGAGGCTGAACCTAAAAGACAAGTTAAATTAGGGTGAAATAGCTAAATCAAGGTGAGATGACAACACACTGAGGAACCACGTTGTCTTCTTTTCCCTTTCTTCCCCCTCATATCCATTATTTGCTTATTCCTCTAAGAATTTTGGCCTTTCTTTGATTTTTGTGAGGACCATAAACACATTTCAAAGACATTTAGTCCCAAGAAGTATCAACCATCAAAACAGGAGCAGAAACAGTGCCTGAGAACTAGATGATGCCCCACACTGAGCTTAGGAAGCAGCAAATGACCCAATGCAATCAGGAGATGTTTCTTCCAGTTTCTCACTCCAACATCTATTAAATAAATGCCTGTTGCAACAAATCCAGAGTTGGTTATGAACAATTCACAGACACCGATATAAAAAAAAAAGAGCCAGAATTGTGAACAAATATTAAAGGCAACAAATAAATCCACAAGCACCTAATTATTTCTATCTTCTCACTCTAACAGCACATTAATCTGCTGTGGAATAGGCAGGGATGAATCACAGAACATCCAGCTTTCCACTTTGGATTCTGTAGAGCTGGAGCACAGATATGAAGGGGGAAAAGAAATGATTACTGGAAATGGTGAAATAAATTGTCTTGTGGTCGTTTGTTTATACAGAACATTTTCAATGGCTACAAGAGGCTGAGGGAAGGGGGGAGGGAGCTGCTCTAGTGTAAACCAAGATGCTGAGGAGTGTGTTGGGCTCACTTAGTAGCCCATGGAGGAAGACAAGACACTCTGAAGGGTCAAATAGGACTTTAGAGACAGGAACTTCACCTTTAGCCCAAGCCTGGATGTGATTGTATCCCCACTTACTCCCCCCAAATGGCTTTAACATCCTGCAACCCTCTTGACTTGGCTCTCATAGGGGATTTTGGTTCGAACACAAGGCTCATTCTAAGGACTTCTGGCTCTGCCACTGACTTAGTGAGTGCTTGGGCAAACCTCTGCACCTCCCTGTGCCTCCAGTCAGACAGCTAAAGCACAAAGAACTCAGTGCTTTCATCCTGCTCTGTGTCATCCTTGAGAAACCACCAGGAAGGGGCTGAATCCATGGGGGTTAGCACCCAGATTGTCTGGACACACCAGAAACAGCTGCTGCAAGTCTTGTTGTAGTTCAGCAGCATGAAGAGTTCTGATGTTTCCTCTCCTCGAAAGCACAAGGCTGAGCCAGAGCTCTGCAAAAGGCAGGAAGGAACTGGAGATGAGGGGGAAATATAATGGCAAAGCTCTTCTAACGCGATCCAGCACTTCTCCAAAGCCCTCAAGATGTGGTTGAGGCTTTACACAAATGTTGGGAGATGCTTTTGTTTTCTTTGCAAAGGAGTTTGCCAGTGCTCTGCAAGAACTGATGGAGACAGTGACACATGAGGTGAAACAGAGCTGAGAAGCAAATCCCTCCATCACCCTCAGCCTTCTGCTTTCCCTTTCTCCCTTCTCTTCTCACCTAGGGAGAGGTGAACACCTGCATCCAGAGCCATGGCAGGACACTGCTGCCTGGCAGGAGGTGCCAAGGAGAAGTGGTGTCCCCTCCTTGCCCAGCTTGGCCTCGGAGAGCACATGAAACACATCAGCCCTTGTTGCTTCCATCAGCTGAAAGGAGTTTGTGATTCCAAGTCTCCTCCAGTCCCAGCACGACATGCCCTGGGTCAGCCCCAGCAATAATGTTTTGAAACAATATTGGGTTATTCTTGGCAATCACTGATGACATTTTCTACCAATAGGGATATGAGAAAAACTTCTAATAATAAGAAGTGGTAGAATAACAGAACTGGAGACCTAAATCCTCTCCAACACAGAGGCTGGTTAGGCTGTGGGGGCAGAGGGAGGCTCAGACAAATCCTGGCTATGATTTGTCTTCAGTTTAACCCAAACATGCTGTTAATTCCACACTTGGGGAGTCCAACTCTAATTACCTCAAGCTCCTCACAGTAGTAGGGAAGGCTAATGATGTGTTCAGGTTTGTCTTTGCTTCTACATGTGACCAAACAATTAGAAATTGAAACAATTTGCAAATCTGATGCATTAATAGATCACCAAATTCCAAGTCTGCATTGCTATTCTGTAGCTGTATCTCTACATGGTCTAGACTCACTTTTTCCTGGTGAGTCCAACATCATTTTTGCTGTGTGCTAACACAGAAATGCATTTTCCCTCCTTCATCCCTGTTGGAGTTGCTTTGTGCCCTGCATGAAATGACCCTGGGTGATGGTGGTAATTCTCTTTGATGCAGGTAGTGATAATCACCCCCAAAATGCACTCAGCAATATTGAGGAGAGGTTCAAAGGAGAGGGATTGATGCACATTTGCAATGTGAGTATATCCCTGGTGGGTTTAGCTGCTGCAGCTTAAGTGAGGCACTGATACCTCAGTGATGCTCCTGGAGAGAGGCAAATGTGCTGCCCCTTATGTCTCTCAGCTTAGAAGAGGCACAAGAGGAGAAAGAAGAGAGAGGTGAAGGGAGGGAAAGCAATGGGAGTCAGAGGGACCATTCTGCTCTGGTGAGATCCCACCTGCAGTGCTGCATCCAGCTCTGGGTTTTCCAGCACAGGGAGGACATGGAACTGTTGGAGCAAGCCCAGGGGAGGCACCAAGAGGATTAGAGGGATGGAGCAGTTCTGCTGTGAGAATTGGGATTGTTCAGCTTGGGGAAGAGAAGCTTCAGGGTGACCTAATTGCAGCCTTCCACTGCCCGAAGGGAACCAACACGAAAGATGAAGAGAGACTCTTGACAAGGGCCTGGAGTGCCAGGACAAGGGGGAATGGCTTCACTGGTGTCTTTGCCCTGATCACACAGGGCTCTTCTTGGCACAGCCAGTGGCTTTTCCTCGTTCAGATGGAGCAATAATAAGCTGTTCCTCAGGCACATCTTCAAAGAGTCATTTCAGCAGCTCCCAGACAAATAACAAGACAAGCTGGGACTGGGAAAAGGAACTATCCCAACATTCCCTGCTGTTACTGCCCTACCAGCTCACATGGTTCACTTCCACTCAGCCCTCCAGGCTTAGTTTTTATGATGCAAACAGCACATGATCCTCCCAAGGAAAGCATTGTCTGGTTCTTCAGAATCATTTCCAAGGGACTTGTTTTTCTAGGTTTTCCCCTGTTTTGGTGTTCATAAAGATTTCAGATTCCATATGAGAGGCACTGCACAGGTTGCCCAGGGAGGCTGTGGCTGCCCCAACCCTGGCAGTGCTCAAAGCCAGGGGGGGTAAAGCCTTGAGCAACCTGCTCTGGTGGGAGGTCTCCCTGCCCAGGGCAGGGGTTGGCACTGGATCATCTCTAAGCTCCATTCCAGCCCCTTATCCCATCCTACTGGAATTATAACTCAATTCTACTGGACTGTCCTCCGTGAATCCTCACTGGATGGGCTCTTACTCAGAGTTGTATTCAAACCCTTCTTCATCATGGCATGGAAGTCTCAGTGGGAATAGGGACATCCTACAGCAGGAACATCTTGCCAGAACCATTCTAGCCATGCAATGAGCTCTGCAAAGCAGCCAAGCAGTGCCCAACCTCTACCTCTCACTGTCCTTATGGACACACCACACCACCCTTCTCTAAACTCCTCTTTTTCCATCTCTCACGTCCCAATATGATTTTTTCCAGCCTTCTCCCCAACTGATTGACAGTAGCAGTTGATCTCCATGCTCTCCCTACCCTCAGATGGGTGAGCAGCTGCCATTCCCAGAGCATGAGCAAATGAACTCCTCCTTTCTTTTTGCTCCCCCTCCATCAGCTCAGAACGCTGAGAGCAAAAGGAATCTCCCAGCTGGTTTGATTTATTTGGTTTAACGTTCCCCCATGACCTCTTGGCTTGGCCTGGCCTTTCATCCAAGCACTGTAGGGGCCTAAGGCTACTTAACTTCCGTGATTAGATGAGCTCAGTGGATTCCGGCCTGGTTGGCCCAAGTCCAAGCAATTCACTCCACTACTGTCTCCATTTGGAAGAGGTTGAACTAAGGCACAGGGAGAGACATACCAAGATATTTTTCACAGCCCAAAAGCACATGGAGAGCCTGATGGAATCATTGCGTTCCCAAGGTTGCAGAGACTTATACTAAGTTGCTCTTCATCCTCTCCCAGAAGGACAAAACCCTTCAGCAGTGCCAACCACCCTGAATTTCCACCTATGGAGGAGCAGGGCAGGCAGAGCTTCTCCCTCTTCCATCTCTCATGGCCTTTTCCTCTTTGCAAGAGCTCCTGACTGTTTATTCAAAGAAAAGCTCTTTGCCATGATGGTTGATATGCAACATGGAAAAAGTACCCTCAGAAACAACAAAAAATGATGCAAATTTTCAGATGAGTTGCCTTTCTTGCCCTGGGATATCTCTCTCCTTTTCTACTGTCAACCTCCCTCTTGAGCAGTGTCCTACATGACAAATTCATCAAGCAGTGAAATGAGAGGGAGATGCTTGCACAGAATCATTGAGGCTGGAAAAGACCTCTGAGGTCATCATGTCCAACCTGTGACTTATCACCACCTTATCAACTATACCAGAGCACTGAGTGCACATCCAGTGTTCATCCTTGAACTCCTCCAGGGCTGGTAATTCCACCACCTCCCTGGGCAGCACATTCCAGTATCTAACCACCCTTTCCATGGAGAAATTCTTCCTGAGACTCTTTTCTTTGCTGACAGGACAACCCTGGACCACGTGCCCTGACTCTGCCTTGTCATGTCAGGAATATCTCCTTCTCCAGGCAAACTGCCCATTTTTTTTCCTGCTGCTTGGGATCTGACAAGGACCTGAGTGAACAAAGGGCTTTAATTCAGGTACAACAGTGGCCAAAAGTGGCATAGGAAAGCATTAGGAGGTGGTACATGTAGTTCTCTTCCAGGTGAACTGCTTAATGTCACAGGTGAAATCAATGCTGCAGAACCTTCTCCTCAAGGGGCTAAAGGTGGCAGCTATTTACTTGATGCCTAAATCCAGGTGAGCCAGTGCCTGGCAGGGAATTCTGGTGTGTGGAATTAAGACAATGTGTGGCAGCTGTGGATTTGCAGAGGCTTTTGGGAGAGAAACATTAGGTTGTTGAGCTCCTGAGGGACACAGCCATGGGCACATCAGCTTGCTTCAAATATCCATCCTGTATCTGCTTGATCTAGAAGTCTTTACTATTACAGTTGGTAAGTGCTAAGGATGTTTTTTGTGTGTGTTTCTGTTCTTTTACCCATAATTATTTCCCTTTAATTAGTGTCTTTCCCACGTGGTCTTAGAAACAGCGTCTGCAAGACTTGGAAAATGGGATTGTTCTGTGAGGGCTCTGAAGCTGCTTCTGAACTGTTTATTTGCTTTCCATTTTGTACTTCAACTGGGTTTTCTTTCTCTTGTAAACATCTCTGTGCTTTCTGGTTGTAATCTCCAAGAGGCTGAATTTTAACTCTTACAAACACCCACAGCCCTGTACCATCTGACTCCTGCCCTGGCCCAACTTTCACACTATTTGAGCCCAGTGGGTGCCACAGCTCTCTGTCTCCAGAGCTTCTGTAGTCTGGAAGAGATCCCTGGATCCCTCTAACAGGTGATCCATCTCTTTTCATGTTGAGTGCCTCTCTTCACCCATATCTAGAACTCTTAACTTGCATTTTCCCCCTGCTGTCGAGCATGACTAGTGTTCCATCCCTGGAAAGCTGCTCAGGGTGTTGAGCCAAGAGGTTTTTTGAAGTGTGTGTTTGTATGTGTAAGCCCCAGAACAGGTATACATCCCTTCCAAAGGCAAGAAAAAAAAATCCTTGTCAGAGGAACTGATTTATTGCAGCATTTAATGAGGTTCTTGTCAGAACCTGGTTTACTGGTGTAAATGCAAATGTCAGGTCAGAATAAATCACAGGGGAAGGGACAAGGGAAGAAATATTCCACTTCTCCTCAAGAGATAAACCAGCTCCATGGTTAAAGTGGTCTCCTCCTTGATCTGGCAGTGGAGATAAGCTAATATACAGCTCTGCTAAGTGCCCTCTCCAGCATTAATTGCCGATTAACTGGAAGGGCAGGGCCCCAGCTGTGCAGATGGGAGAGCTTCATCCCCCCAGGATGTGACAGTTTCCAATCCCAGGACCCTCACCCTGCTGTGAACTCCCTGTACTCCCACAGAGCCAATATCCCTGATGTTCTCCTTCCTTTCCTGCAGCCTCTGGATTGAGGGTATGAAATGTGAGGGTTTGCAGGCAGATGCAAGCTCAGAGGCAGATCAGAGATTTAGTCACATGGTTTGGGTTGGAAGGGACTTCAAGCTCCTCTTGTTCCTGCCCATGGCAGGGGTTGGAACACCTTCCACTAGCCCAGGGTGCTCAAATCCTCTTTGCCAGGACCACTGGGCTCATGGAGTGGGCAAAACACTCATTCCCACCTTTCTGGGACTGACAGGCACATGGATTTTTCCGAGCACCCATTCCCACCTTTCTGGGACTGACTGGCACATGGATTTTTCCCTGTCTCACTCTCACAAACCTCAAGCTATCCTGGCATTGCCATTCAGTCACTGTCTGCATTCTCTGCCAGACTCCTGCTTGCTTTTCCCTCTCTGGAGAGCTGAGGAGAGGGTCAGGGTAGGCCACATGGTACTTCTCTGCTTGGTTTAGGGTGGAAAAGTAGTATTTTTCCAAACTCAGCAGCATGGGCAGCTAGCAGAATCCACTCAGGATGCTGTGGGATGTGAGAGCCCCTAGCAGAATCCACTCAGGATGCTGTGGGATGTGAGAGCCCCTAGCAGAATCCACTCAGGATGCTGTGGGATGTGAGAGCTCTCTCTCTTTTTTGTCCTAAAAGCCCTTAAAGAGATCCAAACCGGAAAAGACAGGCACCTAATAGTGAAAACAAGGAAGGGAGAAGAAAACTGGCGTGAGGAGCCTGAATTTTGCCATGCCTGATCAGAGCATTGCAAGGCAGTGGCATGGAAAAGCAGCACCAGGGGCACCACAATAAACCACGGGGAGGAGAGAGCCTGAGCTCGCTGTGGTCCAGCAGCTCTGGGCACAGCCAGGCTGGGATCAGGCATCCTGGCACAGCCTCTGTAGCAACCAGCACAACAATCGAGCTGGGATTGGGAACGGAGCAGGAGTTAATGAAGAGCTGCTGCTTTTATCCCCCATCGGCGATTCAGCCCCGTTTGAATGAAGTGCAGTGCCAGGACGTGGTGGGAATGTGGCAGGAGAATCCCCAGGCTCTGGGGCTCCTTATTAGCATGACAATATTGCCCAGGACGCACTTGGCTGATGTCATGCCAGGGGAGAGGGAAGTTTTCCATGCAGGAGCTGGGGGTGTTTGCCACTGACTGGGGCAGTGTCAACCCATGAAATTGCCTTTCTTTCCCTCCCTCTCCCTTTCCTTCTGGGATGTTTGCTAATTGAAGCAGCTCTGGAAAACAATAAGTGGTGAAACTCCCTCCCCCCATCTCCTCTTTTAAATCCACATTATTCTGATTTATTGGCAAAGCAGCAGCCTGTGCTGCTCCTCTGATTTCTAAGTGGGATGGAGGGAGAAGGAGAGCAGAGTGTGTTGGGATGGGCAGGTGGTAGGACAGGCCACCTCCACTGCCCCTGGCTCCTGCATCAGATACTTTTGCCAGCCAAGGGGAATCAAACAATTCTCATTTTCCATTTTCCTGTTCCCCAGGTGGAAGAATTTGTGCTGGGATGGCTGTGCCTCAGTGCTGTCTTCTCCAACAGTGGAAACAACTCTTTGGTGTCAAAGGCCTCCAGCTGGGTAAGTCTGAGTGTCTGGTGACTTTTACATGACCAAACCAAGGATTTCTCTTGCCTTGCATGTAAATAACACCCCAAAAAGTGCTGATTTTAGTGGTTTATTTAATATATTCTCCTGGCACATGATGTGCCAGGCACTTTTGGTTGTTTCTTGACCCAAGGAGCTGCACTCATCACCCATGGAATCATAGATCATAGAATTTTAGGAGCTGGAATGGACCTTAAAGATCATCTAGTGCCAACCCCCTGCCCTGGGCAGGGACACCTCCCCCTAGAGCAGGTTGTTCAAGGCTTTATCCAACCTGACACTGCTGGCTCATGTTGGCATCAATGTGTTACTGGAGTTAGAGCTTTCTGTGCATTGAACCATTTATTTTGTGTATAAGCACTGAAACATCATCTCTCCATGATTTTTCTCCCCCCTGGATAAGCCATTTATGGGGTTCAATCAGCCTCTCCCAGCCCTCCAACCCCATCCAGTTTGGCCTGGATATTTGAGGTAGCTCCAGGACAGGAGTGTCCATGTCTGTGTGGAGGTGCTGGGCTGGTTCTTGTAGCTTCTGGACACTAGAGGCCTCTAGACACCCTGCTATGATCAGTGATCATGGGGACAGTGCTGCCTGATGAACATTCACCTGGAGCAGAACAGCAGAACTGGTGCCACTCCACTGGTTTTCTTATGTCTCTCTAAAGTTGGCCATGCAGTTGGTGCAGTTTGGAAACAGGTCCTGGTGAGCAGGCAGGGTGCAGGAGGACAATCCAACCTTACACTGCTGGCTCATGTTGGCATCAATGTGTTACTGGAGTTAGAGCTTTCTGTGCATTGAACCATTTATTTTGTGTATAAGCACTGAAACATCATCTCTCCATGATTTTTCTCCCCCCTGGATAAGCCATTTATGGGGTTCAATCAGCCTCTCCCAGCCCTCCAACCCCATCCAGTTTGGCCTGGATATTTGAGGTAGCTCCAGGACAGGAGTGTCCATGTCTGTGTGGAGGTGCTGGGCTGGTTCTTGTAGCTTCTGGACACTAGAGGCCTCTAGACACCCTGCTATGATCAGTGCTCGTGGGGACAGTACTGCCTGATGAACATTCACCTGGAGCAGAACAGCAGAACTGGTGCCACTCCACTGGTTTTCTTATGTCTCTCTAAAGTTGGCCGATCATGGGGACAGTGCTGCCTGATGAACATTCACCTGGAGCAGAACAGCAGAACTGGTGCCACTCCACTGGTTTTCTTATGTCTCTCTAAAGTTGGCCATGCAGTTGGTGCAGTTTGGAACCAGGTCCTGGTGAGCAGGCAGGGTGCAGGAGGACATGGGGTGGAGGAAGCTGAATCAGCAGAGAGCAGGATTAATCTCCCTCTCACCCATCTGTGCGTGTACAAACAGCCCCAGGCTCCATCCTGGGGGTTGTGGTGTCTTTGGACACAAATCAAAAATGTGCTTTAAGAGAAGGTTATGAAACATGAAAATGAGCATTTTTAGACCTGTGCTAGAGCAAAAGGTTCAAACCTAACTGGCCTGCCCAGTGGTATTTCTGTCTTCTTAACTCCACAAGCCCACAAAGACTCCAAGGACAGAGCTGCCCTGAGCTAGGGTAGATCCTCACCTTTGGCTTTGCTTTCTATCCCAACACTTCTCCTGGAGACTTCAGGCTGAATTCCCTTATGGGCAGGAAAATATTTCCTTCCTTTGACCTCCCAGCTGGAGTATTTTCTAGGAAGCCCTTGATGCTACTGCCTGACTGGGCTGGGAGATCTGCTCCAAAGGGAAGTTTGCTGTCCCAGCATTGTCCATTCTGGGCTTTCTTCTAGATTCTCCTCATCTCTCTCCCCACATGTGAACAGTCTGGCTTGGACATGCAGGAATTTGCTTATGGAATGATCCTCCAAGGGCTGAGGCTGCTGCTGGGTTCAATCTGTCTGTTCACCTTGATCAATCCAGTCTGCCTGGCAAAGATTCCTGCATTTCCTAACCTGCAAGAGGCAACATGTTTTCCATAAGCACTTTCCTACTGAGATCCCAGACTTGGGCAGGCCCTACCTGGGTAGGTTTTGTGCAGCAGCTGTTCTAGTCACATATCTTTAAGCTTCCAGTCAACATGCTGCCCCAGAACAACCTATTCTTGGTGTGTTGAGTTGCACAGTTGGTGGCAAAGATTGGGATGAGGTAGGAAACCTTGAGGAGCTTCAGGCTGATGTGGTTAAATGTGCTGTGTTAGTGATACCCCAGAAGATGTTATCATGGAATGGTTTGGGTTGGAAGGAACCTTACAGATCATCTCATTCCATCTCCTGCCATGGGCAGGGACACCTTCCACGAGGTAGTAAGCAGCTGAGTGTGTGGGGAACCAACCTGAGGGGCTGATTAAGGATGAGAATTAAATGGTGTTTAGATGCTAAAGATGTACCTGGAGAGCATCCTCAGACCTGACAGTGTGAGCATCTGTGGGGAGGGGACAGAACCTCTGTACAAGGTGAGAGGTGAAGCACAAACTCCTCCTCTCACAGCCCTGATGGAAACCACATTGCTGCTGCCTCCAGCCTCAGTGTCCAGAGAGGCTGTAAATGCTGGAGGCTGATAATCACTGCAATTAGTGTGCACCAGGCTCCTG
>NW_008658836.1:77340-96942 GCF_000695815.1 Acanthisitta chloris
AGCAGTTTGGCTCCTGACCCCCCTAAGAGGATGAGGTTGTAGTCCCAAGGCTCTGAGCTGCTCCCCAAGACACTGCTCTGCTCCTTTAAGTAGTAGCCAGAAGCTTTCTAAATATTATCATCTTACCAAAAGAAGAGAGGGAGGGGGAGAAAAAGTGTTTTGGCATGAGAACAATTTCTCCATTACCTCAATTAGTTCAAATGATCTGGAAAGGTTCTCTCTGGAGAAATCAAGCTAAGTCTCAGCCAGCAAAGGGCTTGGTGGCTGGTTGGTTGCTGTAGGTGTTGATATGAGCATTAGTCAGCAGTGGAGATTGCAGTGAAGTCAGTCAATATTGCTGTTGCTGCTGGCTGGCTGCAGCCCTAAATTCATTAATTCTATCCCTGCAGTAATTGCAGACCTTATTCCCTCCAAGGATTCCTGCTCTGGCACCTCCCTGCCTGTTGCTGAGGTTGTCCATCAAGTCAGTGAGCTCTGGGCTTTGCTGAGATCATTATTTCCTCAGATACTGTAAAATCTCTTCATAAAAATGAAAGCTTTTGGCTTTTCTTTAACCCATCTCCAGCCTTTCCTCAGAGGATTGAGAGCAGCAAGTCAGGAAAGATGCAGGAGGACAAGGCAGGAATTCCTAGTTCAGCATTTTGGGTTTGTCCCTTTGGCAACAGGAATTGAAAGTACCCTCAGAGTCCCTGGAATGGTGATTTGGTCGCAGGGGGACACAGATTAGCTGTTCTAAGTGCTCCAAACCATCTCTGTTCTAGCACTAGGGTTGAAACAAACCCAAACATGATGATGGAGTAAGATTGGGATAACCAAGTAGGCTGAAAAACTCCATGGGTTGACTCCTGCACTGGTGTAGCTCAGTGTCCCTGTGCTGGTGCTGCTGGAGCAGAGCCAGATTCCACCAGCTGAGGGTCTGGATTGCATATTCTACCTATAAAATTGGTGTTTAGGATATCTTGGCAAAAGGAGATATTTTTGCAACCCACTTCTAACTGGGCAGTGCTGTGTAGGGATGAAATCCAGTCACACTGGTGAAAAAACCCACTAATCAGGCTAAAAATAATTACACCATGAGTCTGTGGAGCAACAGCTTTTTTTTTGCGCTTTTTTTTTTTTTTTTTTTTTTTTTTTTTTTTTTTTTTTTTTTTTTTTTTTTTTTTTTTTTTTTTTTTTTTTTTTTTTTTTTTTTTTTTTTTTTTTTTTTTTTTTTTTTTGGAAAGCTATTTTCCTCCAAGGAACCTGCTCAAAGCTGTTGGACACAGAGGGATTCATGTTGAACCACAGTGAAGAAGAGGGAGGAGTAGCCTTATTCCCAGCACTTGTTAGTGATCCCAAGCTTCCCAGCATGTGCTGTTATCATTGGAAGTCTCTGCTCTGAAGCTAAGCAATAGTAGAAACATCGTTGGCTTTCCCCACAAAAATAAGATGTATTTCTGCTCTTCCTGATTTTTCATAACAGTCTAAAATCTGAACTGCAGGTGCAAGGCTCACAAAGGTGCAGGAGGAGCAGAGAATCATGGAATGAGTTAGGTTGGAAGGACTTTAAAGCTCCTCATGGGCAGGGACATCTTCCACTAGATCAGGTGTGTGAGCTCAGATGATTCATTGCTCTGTTGTGGGAAATGTAACTTGCACTGTGCTTGTTTTCTCCTAAAACTTGGCATTTTTCAACTTAGATCCAGAGATTGTTAAGGAGTTGGAATGGAGCTTAGAGATCATCTAGTCCCTGGGCAGGAACACCTCCCACCAGAGCAGGTTGCTCAAGGCTTCATCCAAACTAGCTTTGAATACTGCCAGGGTTGGGGCAGCCACAGCCTCCCATTTTTTAATTTTAACCAGCCATTGAACCAGATTTCTTACAGGAAGGAGAGGAAGGGAGATTTTTTCCATAGGAATCAGCAAAACCTCACAAACCCCTTCAGGATATCAACTGTTATTGACCTGCAGAGAAAGGAGATGGAGGAGCAACACAAGCTTTCACAGAGTCTTCAGGGTATCAACTGTGTTATTGACCTGCAGAGAAAGGAGGTGGAGGAGCAACACAAGCTTTCACAGAGGGATTTGGAAACTCATTTTAGGGACTGTGTGAATGTAGGACTTGGTCCCAGCCACATGGCTTCAGACACAGGGAGCAGAAGGAGAGGGATCATCCCACTGACATCAGCTTTTTGAAGTATCTCTCCCCTCCTCTCTCTTCCTCTGCCTGGCTGTGGCCTCAGGACTTTGCCCCAGCTCTTTTTCAGCTCATTTTAACTGCTGGATGAAGCAGGAGGGAGGCAGAGTTGGCAGGGCTGACTCCAGGGCATAAGGCACATTCCTTCAGGTTTCCAGGCCTTTCACTGAAAAGCCTCAATTAACCAATAACCAGCCAAGCATGGCAAACCCAGGAGTAATAAGTGCTGCTTCTGCCTCCAGGGCCAAAGGCTAAAATCCATGCAAGGAGCTAAATTAGTTATCTAATTGGGATTTCTGTCCATCCTGATCCTGCTTTGGGTCCTCACAGGAATGAGATCAGTGACAAAGTCTCATTTCTTCCCCCTCACCATCACCTTTCCTTACCAGTCCTGCTGGGAAGGAGAGCAAAGTCTGACCCTGGGTGCAAGAGCAGAGTCCAGGCTTGATCTATCATCTCATCCCAACTACTGCATTCCCAATTTGACCAAATTGCCCTGATTTCCACGGAGGAAAGGCGAGTCTCTTCCCATCCTACTCCAGCTGGGACACGCTGAGCTCAGCCCATCACCAAATCCCTCTGTGTTTCCCTGCTTCCAGCACATGAAGTGTGGCATGAGAGGCTGGGGAAGTTTGCTCTGGAAGATGCCACATGGCAAAGTGTGTGGGAATAGGGAGAGCAGGGAATGGCACAGGAGAAAACCCTCAGACATCTGCTCAACATGTGTAGAAAGGTTTTGGTAAGCTCCACAGTCCTGGGTGTCCTCATTCCACCTTTCCCTGCTCCACAGGAACACAGAAACTACTTCCTTTCGGGTATTAAGCTGGAAACAGAGTGCCAGAGCCTTCCTAACTCCAATAAACCCAAGGTGATCCTGCACAGGTAGGAGAGCAGATAGAGCAGGTATATCCCTGTTGGAGGGGATGTCTCATTCCACACTTGGATCCTGTGTGTGCTTTTAGCTATCACAAACCAATGAGGAGGTATTTCCCTGCCTGTGCAGGAGGTAGGAAGGATGAGAGATGCAGAGAGAAGCTGCAGAGGCCACAGCTAAAATCCTCCACCCCTTGGAGAGCATAAAACCTCCTGATCTGTAGGATCAGTTTGACCCCCAGGGGTCACTCAGCCCATTTCCCTTGCCCCGAGGGAAAATCAAGGATAACTAAAGCATTCCTGATTAATCCTTGTCCTAAATGACATGGATGTTGAAGGGGATGGCTGCAGCCCATCAGCTGTGCTGGGATGGGGCAGTGCCCTGACCCTTGGGACATCTCTTCCCAGGGTGGCTGGAGCATCCCTTAGTTTTTATGGTTGAAGCTGCATCAAAAGGAACTGAACTCAGGCATTTAAAACAGCCTTTGGCATCTTTAGCTTATAGGAAAAGTGAAGTATCTCTGGGTGAGCTGATTAGGAATAATGTCATTCTACTTGTTGACTGATGTAACTTAAAGAAAGAAATGAACATTTCTTTTGGATTTTCTTGCTGTGAGAAGGGAATTAAGCCATAGCAATGATGTGAGCTAGAGGTTTGCAACCCCAACAAAGAGCAGTTTCCTCACCCTCTGAAATCAGCTGCTTTGCATGAAAATCTTTCTCCAGGTGAGGTCTATTCCCACACCCCCAGGCTGATTCCCCCCAGTCCCTTTTCCCCATCCAAGGACCAACCATCCCCAGCAGTGCCAGGAGCTCTTGGCCATCCCCAGGGCAGCTCCAGCTCAGCTTCTGAAGGGGCTTTCTTAGTATTATTATTTTGTGGTCAAAAGGTTGCCTAGCCTATTTTTTTTCTGATGCAGAGGCTTAGAAAGAGTGGAAAGGCAAATATTTTGCTAATTCTTCAGGCCAGCGGGTTACATAAAAGGTTCCATAGCCTTCTGCAGCAAACCTGAACAGTTCAAACCACAAATGCTGTTTGTGCAGCCATAAAACATTGGGGGGGGGGGGGGGAAGAAATGGTAAAAAAAAAAAAAAAAAGAAAAAGAAAAGAATAAAATCCATTTTCCATTTGCTTGAAAATTATAAAATTTTATGTGGTGAAAAATGACAGTTTAGTCCCAGAAGGAAACTGCCCAGAGAGGGGTTGGTTTCGTTGGCATAGTGGGAATAAGAACTAGGCCTGGACTTGTGTCCTTAGTCACACAAAGTTAAGTGTTGGAAGATGTCACAGAGCAGCAGGAAGAAGCTGCACCATCTTGGGTCAGCCCAGTCCTGCTAGGAAGGAGCTGGAGGGGAACACATGGGTGTGATGATCTCCCAGAGCTCATGTGATGCTCTTAGTTTGGATAGGGTTATCCAAGGATCTGAAATAAGGGATGAAATCCTGTTGGGTGTTCTCCTCACCCCTCTGCTCTCACTGGCTGTGATATGGCACTTTCCAGGCTGAAGATGCTCAGGGAGAGGAGCCACAGGAACAAGGGCAATACCATCAGCATCCAAGGAAGAGCATCTCTGGCTCCCAGAGCTGCCTCTAGCTCACATGATTGCCATAGTTTGCTTCCCTTCTCACAGCAGTGCCCAAAGCAAAAGGTTTCCTGGGTGAAGAACAAGCAGAACCAGCCCCAAAGAGTTCAGCTCAGGATTGAGACATAGCAGTGTTGGTAGAAAGCACCAGCACAAGAGCTGAGAAGCTCTAGGAATTCACTCTGAATTCCTGGTTGCACAAAGTCAAACCCATGTGGTCTGGGAGTCAAATTCTTAAAGCACAGAGCAGATCTTACTCTGCTGCTGTCAGAATCAGTTGGGTTGGAAGGGACCACATCTGGGAGCAGCACAGCTCTGGGCAGGACCTGATGGGCTTTTCCCCTTCAGCCACAGCTCTAGTTAGCAGTGCTGGATAGAATTCCTACACAGCATTCCTAGATGGGCACCAAATGTCCTGAGTGGAGCAGCCAGGGCAGTGTTAGGGTGTCCACAGGATGCTCCATGGTGTGCAACCATGACTTTTGAATTCCTCCCCCCTGCCAGAGGTGAAATATACCTTCCAAACCACCTCTACCAAAAAGGAGCTGCCTCAACCTGATTCACTGGTTATTTCCAGCTCTGTAGGAAGGTACAGGGACCAGTATGGAAAGGTTCAGCTGGGCAGTGGTGAAACCTTCCCAAGCAAAGCCAAAGGTCCTTCTAAATAGCTCAACACTGTGAATGCTCTGAACATCACAGAAACAGGAGGTGCAGTGGATGGGACAAGGTCCAGGTCAGGCTGCCATAGGGATGCTCTTCCCCCTCACACACCTTTGAGCCCCAAGGATTGGTAAGACACCACAAAAATCCTAAGCAAAGTAAGTAGTTTTATTCCACCCAAAAATGTGGAGTTTCAGGTTTCTGGTTATTGAATAAATGTATTTTTTTTCCATCTCCATCCCTAGGAGTGTTCCAGTGATGTATTTTTTGTCCATCTCCATCCCTAGGAGTGTTCCAGGCCAGGTTGAATGGGGCTTGGAGCAACTTGGGCTGGTGGAAGGTGTCCCTGCCCATGGCAGGGGATGGGATGAGATGAGCTTTAAGGTCCTTCCAGCCCAAACCAGTTTGTGATTCCATGTCCTGTTTTAGATTGGATATTAGGGATAAGACCTTCCCTGTGAGGTGCTGAGGATCTGGCACAGGTTGCCCAGAGATCCTGTGGCTGTTCCATCCCTGGCATTGTTCCAGGCCAGGTTGGATGGGGCTTGGAGCAACCTGGGCTGGTGGGAGGTGTCCCTACCCATGGCAGGGGATGGATGAGATGAGCTATAAGGTCCTTTCAACCCAAAGCTTTCCATGATTTTAAACACATATATAAGTCACAGTTATGTAATTTGCTTTCTAAGTAAAAGATGGGCCCAGAATTATTGAGATTAACATTCACTTTCTTTACAGGATTTTCTCCCCTGGACCATTACAAACTCATCTCTTCCCTTGAAAATTCAGGAGGAAGAAATATGTTAAATATTTCCCAATAGTCAGCCACAAAAACCCAGCCTATTACCAGCTAAAAAACAACATTATTCCCCCTGCCTGTTAGAATTTGACTCTTCTAGGGCCTGGCAACATTTGGCAAAAGAAAATTAAAAACTAGCTGTGCCTAAATGCAAAAAGTTCTCTTTGCTTTGCCTTTTCCATTCGCAAAGGGAAAAAACAAACCCCTCAGTTTATGTCCTTTTTTTTTTTACATGGGAAATGTTAAAAAGTCATCTAATCTCCTGAAACTTGCCCTAATTAATGAGCAAACATGGGAGCTGGGAGGAGAAATAACCCCAGAACGTGGACTTTGTGAGGAGCAATTCAAACTCCTGACACATTTAAGGCCATAAATGCATTTTCTTGCTGCTGGAGGTTGGTAATTAGTGACTTGAGAGGAAATTTGTGCAGCAGTGAAACATGGGATGCCTTTTTTTTTTTTTCTTAAATCCTTCAGCATTAGTGGTTTTCTTGGTGTTGGGGATGCCTTAAACTGCTTCTGGAAGCTGGAGGCCACCGTGGAGAGCCACACCACAATCTGCCTCTGTGGGTTCTCTGAAACAGCCACCAAAGCTTCTCAACCTTCTCTTTTTTATGGAGCTTTTGCAACTCAGTGAGCCTCCAGCATCTCTGAATACCAACTTTGTAGCTGGGAGCTTAACTCTTGGCATGACAGCAGAGCTGTGAGACAAGCAGCCTTCAGTGGAGGTTGGGTTGGGCTACTCATGGCCACACACCAGAAACCTACGTGAGACTGACCCAGCAAGAGCCATCGTCCCACTCAGAGCTGTGTCCTGCTTGGCACTGGCACCTGTGCAGCCTGGAGCTCTCCCAGGTGTGTGCTCAGCTTTGTGACAAGCTGGTTCTCCTGTCCCCTTGCCAAGGGTCCAGCATTGAGCTCTGCAAAGCATTTCAGACATTCTCCTCCTGTGAAATGCTTTGCAGACCAGGACCAACATCCTCAAAGAGCTTTTGCAACCATTGGGGAAATCACAGAAGATCTGTGGTGCCTCCCAACACCTCAACTGCTGAAAACATGCAGGTTTTGCACCAACTGGAGCTCTGAAGATGCTAACAGCATTACCCCCTGGGATGGTGCTGAGGCACTGGCACAGTTTGCCCAGAGAAATTGTGGCTGCTCCCTCCCTGGGGGGGTCCAAAACCAGGTTGGATGAGGCTTGGAGCAACCTGGGCTAGTGGAAAGTGTCCCTGCCCATGGCATGGGATGGAATGAGATGAGATTTAAGGTCTTCATTATGGATGAGACAATTGAATTAGGATTATCCATGTGTTATTTTTAAGCTGACTATTATTTGAAGGGTTTGACAAGCAGTAAAACCACCACACTAATCCTTAATCTCTGGAAAATCACCACCAGCAGCAATCTGGGGTCAGAGATTTACAGGAGGAACCAGGAATAGAGAGTCTACGCAGCAGAGGACTTCTATTACTGTTACTATTAGTAGTAGTATTGTATTAGTATTATTAGCAGTACCATTGGTAGTAGTAGTAGCATTTTTAACATTATTATTGATATTCTTGATATTAAATTATTATTAATAATAATATTGTGTTTTAATCAATGTAATAGTCATAGAATCAACCGGGTTGGAAAAGATCATCAAGTCCAACCCTGCAGCTGCAGCACAGAGAGTTGGTGCTTGGAGCAGCTCTCCCAGTGATGCCACGTTCCCTCCCGGCTGCATCCATTCATTTCACACCACAAACTGATTTTTTTTTCCCCCTCTGACACTTGCTTTTATCGAGTTTCAATATAATAAACAAAGGGCATGATATTATTTCACTGGCAAAGGCTCCAGCTCATGCACAAACAGTTTTCAATACTGGCACACGGAGGGACTTTTGCACCCTGCAGGGCCAGATCAGCCCCAGTGGCACAGAGAGATGGAAATCCAGAGCTTTCACCTTGGAGAATAGCTGCAATTCATGTGCTGCTCCTGCTCTCCCTTTTTTTGTGCTTGCACAGCAAAATTAATCATCTTTGGTAGCAAAGGAAATTTTTCCAAACTGTTGATGTGAAGCAAAGGGGATTTTTGAGGGAGGAAATTGTTCTCTGTGAGGGTGGTGAGGCATAGGTTGCCCAGAGAAGCTGTGGCTGCTCCATCCCTGGGAGTGTTCCAGGCCAGGTTGGATGGGGCTTGGAGCAACCTGGGCTAGTGGAAGGTGTCCCTGCCCATGGAACAAGATGATCTTTAAGGTCCCTTCCAACCCAATCCATTCCATGACTATAATTTCATATAACTCTCCATTTTATCATTTCAGAGCATGGCCCTGGGCTTTGTGAGCACACTTTGGTTCTCCTAATGACTTTGGGTAAGTTCCTTCACTCCTCCAGTCTTCTACTGCCATTTTAGATATCCCATTTGGAAATAAATTATTCCATTTGAAAGACATAAATTTAAGCTCCATTCTTGGCTTGTGCCAAAGCCTTTGCCAATAGAGTACAGCTAAATTGGGGCCTAATTAATTGGAGTAAAGGAGCAAAGTGCCAAGTCCAGTTCCATCACTCTCTCTGTCCTATTGGCTTTACTACAGATGCCCTTGCCCCTGCTGGCCCCTGGGCTACAACAGACTTCTGATTAATTACAAACACAGCCAGAATTAATGCATTTTATAAGCTTATTCTTATTGCTCTAAGTATCATTATTCTAATGCTGGAGCATCATAGAATCACAGAATCATTAAGGCTAGAAAAGGCCTCTAAGATCATCAAGTTCAGCCACTAACCCAGCACTGCCAGGTCAACTTCTAACCATGCCCTAAGCACCACGGAGCAGACAAGCAATTTATTTGTATTTTGTTTTCAGAGTCAGCTTTAGTGTTTTCCTTTCTGGATCTGAAAAGATCTTGGAGATGCTGAAAAGAGTCTGCATGAGTGTTTTACAGCAGCAGGTGATCCTGCAGCAGGAGCTCCAGAAGCCCCTGGCATCTTTCAGGGTGATGACAGACTGGAATCCCCATCCCACCAGTCACACATGGGGTGGACTCCACACCCATGAAGGTAAACACATGACTTGCTGATAACCCAGGGAATAAACCAATCCCAACAGTGCATCTGGGTCATTCCCCCAGGCAAATCCCAAACAAGCCAAGATTCATTTCTGGCCAAAATTGCTGCACTAACCCTAACCACTGCTTGATTAAATGATTTTTAATTTTTTCCTGCTATCATGATGCAAGTCATTGTCAGAGAAAGAGTTTCTGCAGGGCTGCAGCAGTGCTGGGAATGCTCAGCCCTTCCATGAGCCAACCCAGCTCACACGCCAGCAGGGCTGGTACCTGCAGGCAGCTCCCTCTTGGAAAAACATGCAATTTTCCAAAGGTAAGGGAGTCTTGGGTTACTAGGAACACAAATCATTACCAGTAAAACTGAATTCCCACTTTATTGTATTTGTTTTATTTATAATTTTATGACTTATTCCACATTTTCCATATTTTCCAGGGCTTTCACGTCATTCTTGTCCATTCAGGTCTCTACATGGAAACTTGGGCTCCTCTCCACAGCCTGAAGTGTTGAAGGCTTTATAAACAGCCTTGTTTCAGTGTTTGCTTGGCATGTTCCATCCCAAGAGCATGTGCCTGATGCAAGTCTGAGTGGTCTCTCACCTGGGAATGGCAGAGAAGGTAAGAAAAGCAACTATGGATGGGAGTAGTTGTTGGGAACAAAACCCATCAAACTGGAGTTTTAACAAAGCACAGTTTGAGACTCCTCTGGTTTTGGGTTGTGGTTTCGAGCATGTGAAGGGTTTAAGTTGTCAGAGATTTTTTCCATGCACTGCAGTCCACACTGGTCAATGTGTTGCATGTTCACACCAAGATTTCCCACTAAACCAAAACCAGAGTTCACTGAATGACCAGGAAACTCCTCCCAGTGCTTCTAGTTCCTTCTCTGCTGCTCTACTCTGCTGCAAGGTAATATCCTGTATCTGCCTGCAGACTTAATTCACTATTTTCCTCTCTCCTGGATGCACAGACAAGAATTCTCCTTCATGCTCACACCCAACCCCAATCTGTGAGCAAATCAGGAGTGTTCAGCAGTGCTGCTTTTAGCTGCACTTCCAAGGGTTTGTGGCAACAGGAACATTAGGTCAACTTACAAACAGCCTTGGAAAAATCTGCTGCAGCATCTCTAATGCTCTTGACAGGCCCTGCTTGAATTCAGCATCTCAAGGCTAACAGTTGTCATTCAGCTCTTGAGCACGTTGACACTATCTCAGTCTTGCACTGTTGGTGACACTTCCTCAGTCTGTGTGTTCATTCTCATTCAGTGCCATCCCACAAGCAGAGTCACACATGAAGCTGAATAATCTCTCAGCTAGCAAAAGGATGCTCAATTCCTGCAAAAGAAACAAAACACCCTCAACAAGTTTCCTCTTGACTACATTGACTTTTGAATCTCAGGGACTCAACGACGACGTGGGATTTGCTGGCAGGGGAAGGGTGAGGAGATTGGCTGAAAACATCTGGTGAGGTAATTAGATTCACTAAAAAGTTTACACTTCAAACTGCCCCTCCAGAATTGATGGGACTATTGTGATGTGTCACTTCCACTTACTGGTGCTCTGCAGCCTCTCTCTCCTCCCTGTGCCCCGTGCTAACCTCCACGCCTGACCCACCACCGCTCCTTGCTCAACCTGCAATTATGGGGTGACTCCTAATAGCAAGGTCTTGCTGCAGAGGGGGGGAAAAATGTTCCTGGAGCTCACATGCAACAATTAAAGATAATTTCAAATGTAAGTAATTGCATGGGGGCTCTGGAAACTACTGTAGAGGTCTTGTCCCAGGCAGCTGACAGAGCTGCTGGGCTATTTTGACAAGTTTCGTGCAGGTTTCCATGAAATACCAACTCACAGTTCTATTTTCTTTGGAGTCATTGGTCAGGAAATGGAGATTGTGAAAGGTCAGGCCTGGAAGATTTGGGCAGGGATGGAGGTGTTATTCAAGTTTGGATCCATGGGGATCTAGTTCCAATATAAATCCTTCAGTCACTCGATTCTGGCTTTCTGTGTAGTCTTTGAGAGGGAGAAAGGGAAGGATTGAGCCACAGGGAAGAGCTTGGGTTGAGTTACTTTCACTCCTGTAGAGATGCCAGGCAAGGTGGGACTCACAAAATGTCCATCTGCTCTCTCTGGAATCATCTGGAAACCTTGTGAGTCTGGATGTAGAGACCTGGCAAAGACTGGAATGGTGTGTTGGATCTCCATCCCACCCTGAGCATTGCACTAAACCTCTCAGTGTTCAAAACTAGACTCGAAATTGCAAAAAACTAGGCTTGAAATTGCCAAACTAGACTTGAAATTGCAACTCCTCCAAGGCTTCTGCAAGGTCAGCAAAGTGTGAACATGGCACAGAACGCACCCAGATACTCTCCAGGGTTCAGAAGGCCCTGCAAGAGGTTGAAAACAGACTGTCAGAGGAGTTTGGATTCTGCCACATGGTCCCAGTGATAATAAGCCATCTGTGTGCACAGTGCTGCTCATAACCTTTCCTCTCCCCGTTTTGTCTCCATCACTCTTCTTCTGAGGCCTCTCAGATTTGACCTACATTTGAGTAACCCCACAACCACCAGCAGTGGTGAAACATGCACTCACCAACATGCTAATGAAGAGTCAGCCCAGCTACAGCAGAGGGAAAATAAGACATGTGAGAATTGGATGAGCCATAAAACAGAAAAGGGCCCATCAAGAATATAATCACCTTCTGCCACATTTGACTTTAAGCTCCTCTCTCAGGTTAGTGGGACTTTTGCTCCTAAATCATTTGGGGTTGGGTTTATTATCAGCTTGTTATCACAAGATGCAGAGAGAAAACTGCTCAATTTGAAACTCACCCTTTTATTTCCTTTCCATCACTGGATTTCTACATTACATTCAAAAGTTAGAGCTTATACTTTCATATCATACATCTATTAAGCCTGTGTTGCTGCAGAATGAAATAAAATGTATTTATATGCAGCTGCAGGATCAGAGGGGCTGAAAGCTTTACCCTTTGTAGAACTTTATACAGGACAAAATACCTCTAGGAACTAAAAGCTGGGACAGACTTGCCCTCGTTCTTGCTTTCAAGTGGCAGCTTTGCTGCCTGCAGGATTTCAGATGCATTGGTAAAACCATAGCAGCTCACCACAAAAACAACATCGAGGGACTGCCTAAAAAAACAGCAAATGGAATTAAATATATGAAAAAAAAAAAAGGAAGAACATCAACATGTCTCTGAGGCAAATGCAAACTCCATCAGCACAACCACAAGGAGAATTGTAGCAAAGCTTGAAATCATTTTTCTTCCTTTCTGAAAGGAAATGATCCTCAATAAGAATATGTTTGAGATCCTGGCCTGGATAGAATCATAGAATCAACCGGGTTGGAAGAGATCTCAAAGATCATCAGGTTCAACTCTACCATGGTTACTAGACCATGGCACTAAGTGCCACATCCAGTCTCACCTTGAAAACCTCCAGGGATGCTGAATCCACCACCTCCCTGGGCAGCACATTCCAATGTCTGATCACTCTCTCTGTAAAAATCTCTTCCTAATATCCAACCTAACCCTCCCCTGGCAGAGCTTCAGTCTGTGCCCTCTTGTCCTGCTGCTGGTTGCCTGGGAGAAGAGACCAACCCCCACCTGACTCCAACCTCCTGTCAGGGAGTTGTAGAGGGTGATAAGGTCTCCTCTGAGCCTCCTCTTCTCCAGGCTAAATATAGATTTGTTCCAATGTGGTGCTTTTCATGAGGGACTCCAAGATGAGATGCAAAAAGAGCTGCAGATCTTATTGTATCCTAAGTAGCACGGATGCGATGGCAGATGAGCTGCAATGACACGAACTGTTTTGGGGTTGGTTCTCATAACACAAAATCTTTAGATTTGGGGTTTTTTTGTTAAACTAAAAGTCACCAGCATGCTCAGACACAACACAACACATGTGAGGTGACCCAGCCAGGGGGAGCAGAGGCTGTGCCCTCGCAGAGCTGTGCCTGATAAATGCCACCGTGTGGCACAGCCGACAGCATTCCGGGACTGATTTCCTGGTGCCTCTCCAAGCTGCCAGAAAAGGTTTATATTAACATCACATGGCTGTCTTCAGCTGCATTTGTCAGCACAACCCATTTGGAGATCTTGCCATGTTGGGCTGCATAAGGAACAGGAGAGGGGGGTGAAATAAAAAGAGCCACAAAAGAAGCCCCAAACAATAACTCTTCAGGTTTTAACACCCTTTGACACTTCCAAAGCCAAGCTCCTCCACCCTTGTCCATGCAAAACCTCTGCAGAACCCTTGGGGGGCAGCTTTTAAAATGGTTTTTAACACATAGGAAAATAACACTCTATAGAAACTTGGCAATGAGTTTGCCTCAAGTAGCCAAGTTGGGCATGGAAAAAAAAAATGAGACAATAAAAGGTCATTTCTAGCCAAGTTTGAAGTGAGTATACAATACAACCTTTTTTTTTTTTTTTCCCCCTGCTCTTTGCCTCAGTTATTGGCCAACTTGGCCAGGAGCTTATGGAAAACACTGAAGTGGATTTATTGTAATTGGGGTATTTTATTCTCTTTTTTGAGCAAGCAAAAGTTCTTATAAGCTATAATTGAATCATGGCAAAAGAGCAACATGGACATGGTTTGTAAGGATGCATCCTCCAAAAAAACCCTCTTTTCTCCACCATTCTTGAAACTGAGGGGAGCCCTTGAGTTGCCAGTGATCTAATCCTGCTGCTATTTATGATTTCTTAAATTATTTAGTATAAAATATGTCATAAAGTGGAAAATTCCCAGTGCCAATCACCTTTCCAAGCAGCCTCATTTACACTGAGCGCTGCAAGTCAATTAGGCTAACAAACCTGGAGTGAGGAGGGGAACTAGGAATGAACATTTTCATCCCATTCCTGGTGTGCTGGTGCACAGGGATCACCCAGGAGATGTTTCCCAAGTGGCTCTGGAGTTATCCTTCCCCTCACCCATTGGGTGGCAGTTCTCCTCCCCCGAGATGGCTCCGTCACGTTCCCACAGGCTTCTTCCTTGCCCCCAGCTATTCCAGGTGGATTCCTGATTAAGAGCAAGTCCTTGCTGACGTAGGTTGGGTATTTAACATCCTGCTCTGTCTCAGACCTACATGCACCTTGAGGTTTAATTGATTTATTAAAGGCAGAGAGTTAAAAAAATTAATTAAAAGGAAATATGGGATTTCTCTCACCTCTGAGAACTTTGTTGGAGGTGTTCTCCTCACCTCCTGAGGTTGTGAGTGTTTCGTCTGGAGGAGCAGAGATGGTTTGAGATATTTCTCCTGGAAATGTGTGTAAATCCACCTTGCATCAGCCCAAGACAACTGTTGGGGTGTTCAGGCACTGGAATATTGCCCAGGGAGGTGGTGGAGTCACCATCCCTGGAGGTGTTTGAGGCATCTGGATCTGGTGCTGGAGGATATGGTTTAGGGTTGAAGGGGTTCCAGGAGTGACAGGTGAATGGTTGGACTCGATGATCTTAGAGGTCTCCTCCAACCTTGATGCTTCTATGATTCTAAGAGTCTGTGTGTCCTGGAGCAGATACTGCAGAGAAAGTTGCAGGAACAGAAGCCAATGAACTAGTCAAATGATGCTGAGATATTTTGATGTAAGGACACTGACTCTGGATGAAGATGACACAAGATCAGGTTTGAAAACTGACCTACATGAGAGAGAAAAGGAGTCAGACATGACAATAAAAGGGGAAAAAAACAGATTTGAAGGTGAAAAGCAAAAAGAAACAGGGACCAGAGGCCTGAGATAGACATAAGCTGCAGATTTGGGCTGTGTTTAACTAACAACAGTTTCCTCTCTGCCTCTTGTCAATTATAGAGGGAATTCCTTTCCAAAAGGAGCAGAGATTCCATTTTCCCATATTCTCCTGGAAACATCCTTCCAAGTTGTGTAACTTTTTTCTTAACAAATGAAGGTTTTTCCAGATACATTTACCTCTATGATTATTATTTCTTTTCACCAAATAAGAATCCAAAGCTTAAAAAAAAATCCATAATCCATTTCTAGTTATGCTACTGGAAGCTGCAGCGGTGAAAAAGGCAAAATATCTTCTGTTTGGAGAGACTGATTTTTTAACAGAAGATATTCCTGGCCAAACAAATTGTGCAAAGAGAAGGTGATTTTCCCTCTGGTCATAGTTCACAGCAGAGCTCTAGGAGTCACCTCCAAGTTATGTTGGTTGGAGCATGTTAGCAGCAAGGAAATGAGAATGGGTTGGGATTGGGAAGCATCACCCAGACAGCTGTCAGGACTGAGATGTGTGACCCCACAGGCACCTCCAGCCCATGAATTTGGCACTGGGTGATGCTCCTCATCCATGGAGCATCCAACCCTCTGGACAAGCTCCATTGCAAACTGTTTACTTGTGCTACCAGGGGGTTCACAGCCCAACAAGCCTCATCAAGCTCAACATGTGTAAGGTGGTGGGTGTGGAGATCTCTAATTATACCCCTTGGGAAGGACTTACATGACCTAACATATCTAGCACATGAGAAGTCCATTCCAGGCTGTTTAGATGGCATTTGTCAGCTGCCACGACTGGTTCTGAGCTGCAGGACTGGGGAGACGGGTGGAAAGTAAACATGGTGAGTAACACCAGAGTCATGTTGGATGAGGCATGTAGTGACTTGATTTGTGATGGAGAGAATGGCTGATGCCACCAGCTGCCTCAAGGAACTGTCTCTGGTGATGTACTGATGATGCTTTGCACTCCTGAGATCACATGGAGAAACAGGGACAGGTGAGAGCATGGGAACATCACCTGCAAATCCAATTATCACTGAGACTTTGTCATCCTCATCTCCTGGGAAGCAATCCCAGAGAGCTGTTATGGTGCCCTCAGCATTTCACAGGGCACCACTGAACCAGCTACCAGAGATGGCCACAAAACCACCCTCAAAAACAGTATATTGTGGGTTTATGCCCTTACCTGGCTGTTAATTGCTATGTTCAGGTATTAAGTCATGTGTACTAGAAGGAGTGGTTTAAGTGAAGCTGCTAAAAATATTTGACAGCTGGACAAACATTTGACAGTTGGACTTGAGGATCTTAAAGGACTTTTCCAACTTCAATCATCCTATGATTCTATGAGATTCTATCACCCACAGTGGTACAAAAGCACTGGATGGACCTCCTTGAAATCTCACAAAAATCTCACCCAAGAGTGAGGCCCTCAAAGCATCAGTGGGACATCTCTCCTGGCCAAAGAATCTGGAGGCTTCTAGCTTTTACTAGTCATTGTCATCATCTCAAGCAACATTAGAAGGAAATTGCCTTAGAGCACTGTGGTTACTGTTGAAAGGACTTGTTGACAGTGCAATGACTGTGCCATTTTCATGAACCTCAGGCTGGGTTAGATCTGAATGCAAGATCACCAACTGAGCTGAAAAATGAAGGCCTGAGCATCACCAGGAACTTGCAAGTTCCTAGTTGAAAGTTGATTGAAAGTTACTCCATGTCTTTGTGCTCAGCCTTTGCCAGGGGCAAATGGCAAAGAATGGACTTAGCTGAGGACAAAGTGTAATTAAACATCTCCATACCAATGGAATTACAAAGAGGTGAGTGACTAAATCCCAGTCCTGATCTGGATTTAAACCTGTTAGTAGGAGACAACAGATTGCAAATAGATACAGAAACCTTTGCCAACGAGTTACACAACTTCCATTCCTGCAGCTACCAAGAACAGTGCACATTCCAGGCCTGGTGTGATGGCATCACCAGGAGGGTGCTCATTTGTTCCACACAGTGAAAGTAGCAGAGCCACAAAGTTTCCCATGCAGGAATGAGACTGATCCATGCATCATCCAAACTCCTCCTCCACAGCTGTCATTGCAAGATGTGTCACTAAATTTAGTGCTTACAAATGAGTTTGCAAGGAGACATCCCAGCTTTTCCTACAAATGAGCTGTTCATTAGCAAAGATACTCATTGCTGGGCCACTTTCTCCTAGTTTTTCCTCCTTCATGTAAAGTTTCCTCCTTCACCCCAGAGATGAGCTTGGATTTAGAGTGAGGAAAGCAAGATGAAGTGAGAAGGAAGTTCCCTTTTCTTCCCCTTGCTGAACCCCATTACCAGTGATTCACAAGCTTTTATGTCAAGAATTAGATGCCAAAAGGACCTTCTGCAATATTTTTTTGCCCTGCATGCTGAAGTCCTCTGGGATATATGAACACAGAAAGACTAGAATGAGCTACCAGCACCAGTTCAACTTTGTACACTATTTTAAGTATTCCAGTTGAAGGCTGTCCCAGGCTGGTGAGAGAGAGGGATGGTGGTCCTTTTGGGATCAAGCCATCAACCTCATAGAGGAGCCAGGACACTTCAAAGGAGGAATTAGGAAGAATTTCTTTACATAAAGGGTGACTAAGCATTGGAAGGAGCTGCCCAGGGAGGTGGTGGAGTCACCATCCCTGGAGGTGTTCAAGGAACAACTGGATGTGGCACTCAGTGCTCTGGTTTGGTTGATATGGTGGTGTTAGGTCGTAGGTTGGACTTAATGCTCTCAGAGGTCTTTTCCAATCTTAATGATTCTGTGAAAAGCCCTGAGAACATCCCCAGCACAGGCAGAGATGAGGTGGACAGCTCAGGGCTTCCTCCAAGGGGGTTTGCCATTCCCTGCCTCGCACCACTCCAAGCTCCTGACTCACCATGACAGCTCAGGATGCACAACCTCAGCACCCTCTTACCAGAAACCTATTTCTGTCTCTCAAACAAGCAGAGAAGCTTTTGGGGAGGCAGAATGAAAAATTATTGTATGGCTTCCCTAAAGGAAATAAACACAAGGAGGTGATGGTCAATTCCCTCTCACCATCTGATGAGGATAAACCAAATTTGCCCCAAACCTATGGCCAAGTAGCAGAGTTCTAACCACAGGATAACACTCCCAGAAAGGCTGGCTGAGCTCCTAGGGGAGCTGAAAGCAACTTGAGGCCTGGCCAGCCCAAGCAGAGCATTTTGTTGTTGTTTCAAACTGATACTCATTAAGAGCAGGAGATGGGCAAAGTTTCCCTCTTTACCTCAGGGCAATGTGCTCCTCTGCAATTCCTAATACTGAAAAGGAGATGTGGGAATAAGGAACTCTGGAAAATACAACTTATTTGGCACTGATTAAAAGCAGTTTGTGTTTCATTGTGAAAGTCTGGGTTTGCTCAAGGTTTGTTCAGTTCTGGTCTCTTCCATCCACATACGGTTTGTTTTAATGACTGTGGAGTTATATGAATCTATTAATATTTTTTTTCCTGAAGGTTTCCTAATAACAATGCCTGGATTTTTCATCCAGCACTTTACAGCCACGTGTCTGGAAATGCATTGCAAATGGGCAATTAGTGTCAGGCCAATGCTGAAGATGGAGAAACTCAAGTGGAACCTGAGCAAGATAATTCCTGACTAGCAGTGCCAAAATCAGGACTTTAGATTGATCTTTGAAAAATTGGAGCTAGAGCCTGAAGAAACTCTCAAAGACAAATCAGCAAGTACAAATGCAAAGCATGAAAGGGGAAGAAATGACATGGGAATGACCAATATGGGGATGACCAGGCAAGTCTGACACGGCTCATCTTGTGGTTAAAGAGGAGTCAGCAGTTACCTGCAGTCATGGGGGATATCTGGCCCTGGTAGGTACTCCCAAGACATTCCTCATGGCCAGGCCACCCAAGAGGAGCAGCCACAAGCCATGGAGAAGTCATGGAGGTGATTTCAGGCACATGAGCTCAGTGATGACCAGGCAGGAGAAGCCACCAGCAGGTAGTGGATGAAGGAGAGGGGAAAGATCAGAGCCAGCCCAAGAGCTGCTGTTGTATTTCACTGCTCTGCTGTTCCCCAGAAACCTGCCCATAGATCATCCTGCAGCAGCAACACGTGGATCTAATTCTCTAATGCTAGGCCTTGCTGTGCTGTTATCCACATAAATCCCCAAGGCCTGACACCAACATTTTCATCAGCTCACTGCAGTCTGGGGGGGAGAGGGAGAGGAGGGAGCGTGGGCTTGGAGGAGACATGGGGCTCTGCAGCAGCCACAGCTCCTCCTTCCTCATGGCCTTTCTCCTCCTTAACAATCCTCTCTGCATTTCAGCTCTCAGCTGATAACATGTGGGTCCCATTTCCCCCACCCTGCCCACAGCTGAAGGAGATGGCAGATAAGGCCATGTGCCATCTGAGGCATGTTTGCAACTGCTCTTGATTAAAGAAGAACAACCCCTCTCCATGGAACACATGAAAGGCTTGGGAGGGCTCCCCACACCATCCCAAAGTGCTCTGGGTGCTGCTGGATTCAGGCCCTGTGGTGCACATCCTTGGGCTGATCCTCTCCTGCCTTTGGGGTTAAGGGACAATTTTTCACCTGGGGTTCACTGGCACTGGGAAATTCCTGCCTTTTAATTACTCTCCCACCTCACTCTTCCCACTGAAATAAATATTAAATCTATTAAATGATTACAGTGGTATTAGGATTAAATCCATGCATTTGGGAT
>NW_008658836.1:96993-100894 GCF_000695815.1 Acanthisitta chloris
AAATTAAGGAGGGTTTTTTGTTTAGTCTAAATTTCCAGCCTTCCTCTTCCCTAGTTATCCATCAGGTCCTCCACAGGCGTTTTGTGGTTCAAGCTGCTTTGCTGTGGGCTCAGACTGAGGGGAGAGTGCTACATCCCATCCTCATGCCAGAGCTCTGGGGTTCATCCTGCACCTCCACCTGGAGAAACAGCCCTTGCCAAACCCTCTGGTTTGGAATGATCCTGCACCAAATCTCAGTTAATCCAATTACAGAGTTAGTCCTGCTCTTTTGAAGCTACCACAGCCCAAAGCTTAGGAGAATTGAAGAGCAAATGAAAATCCAGAAGAGAAAAACAAAGATATTGAGAAGGAAAAAGATGGTGAATGGCAAGAAGGGAGTTAATGAGAGCCAGAAACCCTAGTTGGAGAAATGTTGATTTTATTTAGCATTAATTGCAGGAAAGAGCCTATAAAGTGTGGTAAAAAATTATTAAGTACCACTCTGCAATGCCAGCTTTGTGCCAGCCACCCCTACCTGACAGGTGTATTATTCCTAGCTCCCTAGGTATAAATAAAGAATTGCTTTTCCACATCTTTTTTATGATGGCATTTCATTAGTTTTTACTGCCATATTGTTATGACTCCAATTCCTCCAGAACAGCTTTGGAGCTTGACTGGTGAGGGAACACGTGTGCCTGTGTATGAGAGCTGACACGTGGGAGCCACAGCAGCAGGGACAGCACTGAGGTGTCTCACATGACATTTGGAACCAACAGGTCATCCAAGCTACCATTCCTGAGGAAGGGGTTGCCCTGGGATAGGATGTTTTGGGGGATATCACCCCACATCAAGCACTGGTATCACCTCAGCCCAGTTATCTTGCTCACAGAATCAGTCAGGCTGGAAGGGATCACAGTGGGTCATCTGGTCCAACCTCCCTGCTCAAGCAGGGCCATCCTAGAGCACATCCTAAAGCCCTTGATGCCAGAGCTGGGTACCCCTGACATACCCCAGAGAATCAGAGAATTTTAGGGGTTGGAATGGCGCTTAGAGATCATCTAATACCAGTCCCCTGCCCTGGGCAGGGACACCTCCCACCAAAGCAGGTTGCTCAAGGCTCATCCAACTTGGCTGTGAACATTGCCAGGGTTGGGGCAGTCACTGCTTCTCTGCCTCCTACTCCCATCATCCACTCTGACTCCTCTTTGCATGTATTGAGATCAGAAAAGGACACTAAAACCTCTATTCCACCCCACTCCTAATTTTCTCCTCATGATCTGCCCAAAGGCTCTTCCAGGCATTACACTGAGACTCCAACATTGCCTGAGTTATGAACACCAAGGACAAATCCCATTTTCCCTGAGAAATATTTATATCAGCATTTTTGGACTGGTTTTATCGAGCCTCTCACTTCTCCAAAGGAGCCTCAGCAGGGAGATAAGCACTGGATGCATTTTCCTAGCAATCTCAAGCTTCAGATGAGGCCACCAAAGACGTTGGGGGAAGCAATGATTCCTTGGTAATGCCTCAGTCCAAGCTCTGACCTGGAACCGTGGGCTCTGCAAATACACATAAATCTTCAGCTCACATCCAAATCACTGCAAGGTTCAGTGAAAACAGCCAAACTGCCAGGGAATCCAAGCTAAGCTTTAATCCAGCTCCAGAGTGATTTATGACCTCAGGTGGAAACCATGAAACACAACAGCTTCAGCCCCAAACCTGAGGGTGGTTGGTGGCTGCCCCAGCCTGGGGGTGAGTGTTTGGTGCTGAAGGACTGGGACAGCCAGAGCATGGATGAAATTAAACAGCACAAAAACCACCCTAACAACGTCTGCAAACCATGTTCATCGTGTGTGGAGTCAACCACACAAACCAAACCAGTGTCCTGCTCAAATGGGAGGCAGAAACTAAACAAACCAAAGAATAGTAAGGGCAAACAAGCAATGAAGTCATTTTTACTGAGTAGCAATTCACTAACTTCACCAGTTGTGAACACACTTCCCTCAACATAGAATTCTGCAGTTCTGTGGCATCTGGGGACATTTATAATGGCTTTTCAATATTTATTGCCCTAGCAATTCTCATAGGCCATGGGAAACACAATTATTTAGGCCTATCTAAAGAACAGAGGAAAGAGAGAACAGTTCAGCCCCAGCAATCCAATTTTCTAGGGATGAATGGTCACATCAGCAAGGAAAGATGTTCCTGTTGTTGGCAAAGCTCTCCCCAGGCAGAAGCAGAGATTATTATCTTTACAGAGCATTAACCTCTCCTCTCCCTGACCCTCATATATGAGCTTGGAAAAAATACCACCACAATAACAATCACCAACCATAACCTCCCAGGTGCCATGACCAAGGAGACTTTCAACCACTATAGGCATCACCAGGAAGCTCCAATGACCATTCTCATTCAGCCCTTGAATTTTGAGCCTCTTGAATCAGCTTCACTGAGAAATCAGTGGTTGAGGGAGAGGATTTCTGCATCATGACCATACTAAAAGGCAGCCACAAAATGCTGCTGAGCTCTGAGCTGCCATTCCCAGCCCTCATGGATGCGTGGGCTCACAGCTGGAACATCTGTATCCCATCCCAGTGCCAAGTTCATCTTTTTTCCACCACTCTCCATCCCCCCTATGTGCATGTAAATCTCCAAAGGGAAACACTGCATCATGGGCTTTAACCAAAAAGGTAATCCCAGGCAGTATGTTATAGCAACACCTGCAATGTGCTGAGGCTTTTCCAGCCCAGACTTCAGCTCCAGCTCCCACCACCCCCGACCTGCAGACAGCCCTGAGCTAATAAGCCACAAAGCAGACAGTTTACAACCCCCCACAGGGGTTTGGGTCATGAGGCAATGAGAAATGGGTCACTCAGCCAGTGGGTTTGGGGGGTTGGAGAAGCAGTGCCCAGTCTGGCTCAGCATGGCCAGGACCTGAGGAAAAAGGGTAGATGCCATGTCAGGACAGAGATGGCAAGAGAAATTAGAGTGCCAGGGATGGGATGAAGTGAATTTCTCCTTCCTGGCTGAACAGCACCAGAATCACAGATGCTCATTGCTATTTCTAAGAGTTTGTCATGGTTTTCTCCATGCTGAAGGTGAGTGACCTCTGTCACAACAGCAAAGATGTAAAGCTGCTTCAGAGCATCATTTCACTTGGAAAAGACCTTCAAGACCATCAAACCTGACCATTGCCCCAGCACTGTCAAGGTCACCACTAAACCATGTCTCCTAACCCTCTCCAGGGATGGTAACTCCACCACTGCCCTGAGCAGCTGTGCCAGGGCTTCAATCTTGTACCTGGCCCCAGGTTACTACAGCTGATATTTCAGCATTCTTCACTGATTCTGAGTGCATCACCATGTAAGGATCTAGAGAAATATCACTTAGAGGTGAAGTCAGGCTTTTCCTGCTTCTCCCCCATCCCTGCTGGGTGCTGTGCCTGCCTTCAGGAGGGTTAGCAGGAGATGCTCAGCAAAACATCTCTGATGGGTTTAATTCACTGCAGAATTAAGAAATTAATCACTTCACCTTCATATCACATCCTTTTTTTTCAGGCAGACACAACCTAAGACAGGAATCAGCAACCTCCTGATTTTACATGGCTATTTCTCACCCCTGAAAGAGCAAGTGTGACACACAGGAGTCACAAAAAAAGTGCCACCTGATCCCAGATCTCTCTGTTAAAGCCTAACTCATCTGTCCTAGTCTGATCAAGCTTTTTCTTGAGGGGAATATTAGCAAAAACATAATACAGAGGGTTCATTTCTCCCTCTCTATCAGAGAGATTCCTAGCTCTCCTCCTAGGAAAAAAAGCAAACCTGCACTGAAAGGGTTTCTGCAGGACTCACCTTGTAAAAGAAATGAGATTAGTAACAAGGTTTTTGCCTCCCTTTTTTTATATATCATTTCAAGTGAAAGA
>NW_008658836.1:100918-101224 GCF_000695815.1 Acanthisitta chloris
TGCCATGGAATATTCCTGCACTACTTGAAGCTGTGGTTTATTTTACTAGTGGTGACTAGTTCAAGCCACATTTAGTCAATAAATATGAGATATGAGGTCACCCTGCCATTTAGCTGTTCCCCTGTCTACATATTTCACAGCTGGGTAGTAACCTTTTAACTAGCGTCTGCCTCGGTGGGGAGTCCACATAAAGCAAGAGCCAAGATCCATTGGTCGTGGTGGGGGAGCAAGGCAAAGGAGCTCCATGGACCTTTCTGAGCAGCCTGAGTGGGAGAAAGGGAGAGCTCAGGGCTTGGCTTTGCCCTT
>NW_008658836.1:101256-113650 GCF_000695815.1 Acanthisitta chloris
AGAACAGGCACTGAAGCAGCACATCCCACATCCCATTGTTTGACATGGAGTTTCCTCCTCTTTCATACACAACCCCCAAATTTCCTCCAGTTTCAGCTTTGCAGAACAAACTTATCCAAGTCAAACACTTCCAAGGGGTTAGTTTCTCCTTTTAGCCATGTCTTAGAGGGTGTAACAGAAATTAGACATCTTTAAAGGTTCATTCTCCTTTTTCCAAGTTGTAGCTGCTTCTCACAGCCTTTGCTTTAGGATAAGGAGGACTCTGCCCTGATTTCTGAGTTGGTAACTAAAACTGATTAAGATGAGAATCCAAGTCCAACATTAAACCTTCACCCTAACATATGTTGCAACTAGGGCAAATTTTCTGTGATATCCCAAACATAACTGGGAATAGAAGGTGCCTCCCCATCCCTGTCACTGCCTTGATCTGAAACAAAGAGTACTGGGGAGAAATTGAAAGAGGGGGAAATTAGGTTATATATTAGGCAGAAGTTTTCCCTGTGAGGGTGGTGAGACACTGGCACAGGTTGCCCAGGGAGGCTGTGGCTACCCCAACCCTGGCAGTGTTCACAGCCAGGTTGGATGAGCCTTGAGCAACCTGCTCTGGTGGGAGGTGTCCCTACCCAGGGCAGGGGAGTGGGACTAGATGATCTCTAAGATCCATCCCAAGCCCTTAACATACTACAAAACTAAGAAATGTATGAGTGGATATGGCAAAAGAAAAAAACACACCCATGGATGAGAGGCAAGGAACAAGCTGTGGACCAGCCCATGGGGTTCTATTGCTTTCCACCAGCTTTAGACCAGCTCTGCCCATCGTGCTGGTGTACGTGCACTGGAGACAGCCCAAGCCCTGAGACCTCAGCTGGCCTCAGCCTTCCCTTCAAACTCCTGTACCTGCAACCACCACAGCAAAGCCAGGGAGGGGTGAGACGTGCCTGCCCTGCAGAGCAAGGTGCTAGGCACAACCTTCCAAGCATTGCACACAGGTTCCAAGAGGAGAGCCAGGAAAGCAGCAGCTCAGCACTGCTGGCAGAGCTGTGGCCATGGCTGGAGTGAGCTCCTGCCCTCGGGCACGTTGGGAATCCCAGCCTGGCTCTCCCTCCCAGTGTCACGGCTCAGCACCAGCAGACACAGCTCCGGCGCCGGGAGACGAGGTCAGCTCCTCCCAGCTCTCTTGGAGCCTCCAAAATCAGAACCTCTTCTGTCAGCTGCTGCTTATAGGGCTATAAAACCACAAGTCCATGGATGAGCCAACATCAGCCTCTGCCACCTCCATCCCACCTTTCTTACACCTGCACATACATTGTCCCTGCTCCTTCCATCTCAAGAACCACCACTTGAGAACCAGGACCCCTAAGACAGACAAGAGGACATGGCAAGATGAAATTGCAGTCATGCCAGCTCAGATGGACATGCCTGAGCAGAACAGGTATGAGTAAGGCAATGACATGTCCCTTATTTATTATCTCACCCTCTGGTGAGACACTGGCACAGGTTGCCCAGGGAGGCTGTGGCTGCCCCAACCCTGGCAGTGTTCAAAGCCAGGTTGGATAAAGCCTTGAGCAACCTGATCTATTGAGGAGGTGTCCATGCCCAGGGCAGGGGGTTGGGACTAGATGATCTCTAAGGTCCATTCCAACCCCTAAAATTCTATGATTATTTGGAGCTCCCCCATCCCAGTGATGCTCAGTGGCATAAACAACCAGCAGCACAGAGCTGTAGCTGATCTCCCACCCATCAAACCCTCCCTAACACCCATCTCCACCCCTCCAGCTCCTCATGGCAGGGTTGGACCAAGGGGGTGTGCCCCACCCCATTATCACCCACCACTACTAACGTGGACACTTGTAATGTTGGGCCCAGCGACAAGAACAACATGAACCAACCCTGCACCCACCCACTGAGAACACCAAATGTGTCACCCTCCTCTGTGTCATGTGTTTAAAAATATCTCTACCTTTTTTTTCTCCCCCTTTTCTTCTCTTATTTATTTATATTTTGTCAATGCCTAACTTGGCCAGGTGGAAAAAGTTTGCATCAGAACTGAAGCAGAGGCTAGTGACTGGTGTGTCTGCTTGGTTTACACTAAATGTGAGGAAAAGGGCAAAAAAAGAACTTTTGCAATTCCATCTTCTGTGCCCAGAGGTGTGGCACTGGCACAGCCAAGGCTCAGCCTAAACCACACACAGATGCTCAGGGAGGTGGCTCTGTGGCCAGTGGAAACACAACCAGGGGCAGCCTGCAGCTGAGATTTTATGGGAGCAAAGGGATTAGAAGCTAATTGAAAGGCTAAAGAAGAATTTGGGCCTCCTGAGGGCTTCCACTTCATGTTAGTCACTGTGCCCAAAGCTGTGTGAGAAGTTGGCAGCTGTGGGTGACAGTCCTGAGTCCCTGTGCAGATCTGTGGCACACACAGCACCACACCAAGGTCCATCCCTGCACAAACACATTTCCTACCCTTTCACTGGCTGCAATTCCTATTTTTCCCCAAAGGCTCAGAATGCCACTGCAGCAGAGCCAGCAGTGGGGACCATTCCCAGCAACAGGTCCCCACCAGAGGGTAAAGCTGCATCAGCCTCACCCAGCCAAAACCAGCACCACACCAAGGTCCATCCCTGCACAAGCACCTATTCCTACCCTTTCAAGGGCTGAAATTCTTTCTTTTCACCTACAAAGTGTTGAGGTTATATTTCAATCACTGGTCTGCAGAGTTAGCTTCCAGCCTAAAGCATCCCAAAGAAACAGCTGGAATCAAGGCTTGTTTGGAGAACAGCCAAGAGCAAACAAGTCAAATGATGGGTCAAATCACAGGCCTAAGGGGAATTTTGCCAGTTGAGAGTCAGGGCTGAAAGAATCAGCAGGTTGGGAAACAGCAAAGTGCAGGAGAGAGGAACAAACAACCTTTGGGGAAAATAAAGGCTGAATCCTTCCATGTTATCCTTACCTGGCCTTGTTAGCCTTGCCAAAATGACTTGGAATTTACAATTTGAAAGGATAATTGCATTTTAACAGGTCCCTCTTTGCTTTGGAGATGGGAGAAGTTGGAGCAGCAGAGCCATGCAGACGTGTGCAGCTGGGGAGGTTTCATTCCTATTCCCTTGAAATTCCTGGTGCTCTTTTGGGGCAAATTGGTCCTTCTTAAACCAGCATAGAGTAGCTTGTGTTTCTAGTTGTTGTATTTAATTATCTTTTATGAACCTTCCTAGAACTAGTGACCCTTTTTTTTTTGTCTTTTGCTTTTGCACAAGTCTCCAGTTTCACAGTGATTTTCATCTTTCTCCCTTCCTTCATCTCATGCCTGAGCCATTTGGGCTTCACCCCATCACCCCATCATCCCACAGACATTGATATCCCAGGCACAACAATGTCCTTTCCTTTGCTGATGCTGTAGAAAATATCCTTGGAATTAATGGCTCAAACAGTCCCAGCTCAAAGCATCACATTTTGCTGTGTTAGGTTTGAGGTTTGCTTGGGGTTTTTGAGTCAAACAAAAGCAGAGCCACACAACAACCATCTAAAAACACTTCAGGGAGTACTCATGTCACTGTGTGGGATAAGCCAAGCCATGGGAGGTGCAATACAGCCACAGCTGCTCTCCCTGTGGAAACCTATCCTTGAACCCTCTGGAGCTGTGGCTGGAGCCCAACCCTACCAGAACACCTCAGCTCACAGAGTTGACACAACTCTGTCTTACCCAACGAGGCAAAAAACCTCCAGAGCTGGACAATGCTGTTCTTGCCTTCTCTTCAGTTTAATTTAACCCTGCAGAAAAATGGCTTGGGAGCTATTTTTGATTCTTTTTCCAGCATGGGAAATGGATAATAACAATGCAATGGGAGGTTCTGAGCTTAAAATCTCTCCCCTTAATTTTCTTTCCCTTCTTGCTTCCCTCCACAGCAGCAGGCTGAGACACCAAATCAAATTGCTGGCCCAGAACTCAGCTGCTGCAGGGTAGGAAAAAGCCAATGTGGTGCCTCCAATTCCATGTTGTGGCTTTTTGGGAGGCTTTCAGTGGCAGAGCTAATTTGGTGCCATTTCCTGTTTTTCTATAGCAGATAGAAGGAGAGAGGGACATGCAGCTATGCTGAGCTGCTCATGTTTGCAGTGTGCCCAGAGCCTCAGCTCAAGCCCAAGGTTAACACCAAGCCCAAAGCAGTTTGTCTGCTGTTAACAGTTGGAATCAATCATCTCAGAGGTCTTTTCCCACCTTAATGATTCCATGATTCCACTCTGAGGCACCAGCTGGTTCCCTCAACTGGAAGCCAAGGGAAGGGGTTTGATCCACTTGCTTGGCAGCAACTTGGTATTGCAGCATGGACCATCATCAGCCAACTCAGAGCTTGTACAAGTCCCTTCCACTGCTCAAGGGTCAGCAGTGATGTCCCTTAGCTCAGAAACCACTGAGCCTGCAATGCTTAAGCCTGAACCATGAGCATTGACTTCATCACTCTTCTCCAAGTATGATGATGATGCATGTACATATCTAAACTCCTCCAAGTCTCTTCCAAACACACCCAAACCCAGATGAAGATATATAAATGCATCTGTGCACACACAACATGCACATATATTCACATTAAAAAAGTGTATAACATATATATATACATTGACTGCACTGCAAGGACAGTGACTTCCTGGGCACTACTATATTTTAAGGAGACTAATTGTCACCAACACTTCCTTGCCCCTGTGCTGAGCCACAGTGCCATGCCCAGCTCCTCACAGCAGCATCACAACCTGATCCCAGAGTCAACAGCAGCAATTCTCCAGCCAATATCAAGCAGGGGCTGCTCACAGTTGCCCCCAAGTCTCCTGAATCAAGGAAATGCCACTTATACCAAGCTGCTTTGGGGGAGTTTGCCTGAAGGAGCTTTGCTGAAATATCCTCCCACCTCCCCCTCACCCAGAGCATCTGTGCAAATAAACAAGAGCCACCAGCAGCCTGTGCATGCCACAGCCTTGTCTGAACATCTGCTGGCCCTGAGAGGAGCAGCAAAGCACAGCACGTGCCAGTTCCTGCCGTGGCTGCTGATGGATGGATCTTAGAGCACATTTCATCATCTGTGCCAGGGAAGGGTTTCACCACAGCCACTCAGTCCCATCATCAGCACAACATCCACCCTCTCTGTGAGGCTGCAGCCAGGGACTTCAAAAAGGACAGGATTATGGTCTAATTGGATTTCTGGTCTCAATTAGGGCAGAAGGGAAAGCAAAGGCAAAGCTGACAGGGAAAGCTTCAACCATCTGTAACAACAAGTGGGTAATTTACAGTGTACTCACCCAGGAGAGTGTAAGCAGGATGAAACTTTCCTCAGGAAATGAGCAGGACTCACCTGCTCCTAAATGAGCCCATGGATAGTTCAGATCAATAAGGATGGAATATAACCAGATGCTGCCTCACTTACCCACAGCATCTCAGGGATGAGGATGGAGATGGGGACAGTACCTGGAGTGGGTTCAGCAAGTGATCTCTGACTCCTTCCTCCTCCCAGGCACTGCTGGACTGAGGCAGACAAGCAGGATTGAAGGGGGCAGCACCCCTGCAGCTCACTGAAGAAACCTCAGGAAACTCCAATCGCTTTCACCTTGAAATCAAACAGAGATTAGAGCCTAACAAGCAGCTCAAGCAAAGTAATGGCCTGGGCCACATGTTGCAGATCAGATGCCATGTGAGGCTAATTACTGCAGCCCAAAGGTTAGGATGGCTGCTCAAGCATTTCCACATGGGCTCCAGGAGCCAGAACTGGGAGCACCAAAAACTAAAGGAGTGAGGCAGTAGAGAGGTACCAGCAGCTGGTGGTACTTTGTTGTTGGCCAGTGCTGCTGCAGGGAGAGGAAAACCCCAGGCAAACCACACACAACTACTGGTGTGGACCTGCCATCCTGCACCTCCTCAGCATCATCCATCAAAGGACCCCAGAGACCTTCAGGCTAAATCCAGGCTCATCCTGTTCCTTACTGCATGCTCAGGGCATGAATCCCTATCCCTCCTCCCTCCTTTCCTGGTGCAGGAGATGGGATGAAATGAGACTGGGACATGTCCTAGGTCACCCAGTAAACTGGCACTGGGCTCTGCTGACCCAAACACTGGTGTTGTCATCATCATCTCTGCACACATCAACATCCCTGAGAGGCAAAGTGTTCACTTACAGCTGCTAAAATCCAATGGCAATGTGTAGCTATCAAACCCTGTGCTCCTGGGAAATAAACCCTGGGAATAGCCATGCTGCCTGTGCTGATTCTATCTCCACTGGCTGCTGGACCATGACCAATCCATCCCTTGCTCCTGGGACCCTCACAACAGCCAGGCCAGAGCAGACACTGTCCCACACACCATGGGCAGCTGTGGCCACACAGTCCCAAATCAGAGGCAGCTCCAACAATCCCACTTGGACTCTCCAAACACAAAAGCTTCCTCTGCATCCCCACAGCAACCTCCAGCAGCTCTTCCCTCCCAGATCTTCAAAGAGTCAGGGTACCAGTCCACTTGTCTTTCCCTCAGGAAGAGTCTCTGGGAACCTGGTGCTCACTCTACCAGCACTGCCTTCCCCTCTGCCAGAGCAGGAGCTTTGCACAGCCTTTTCCTTCAGAATTCCAGATTACATGGTTTAAGTCTATCTTGCCAGCTGGTATAAATTTGGGTTGGATGCATTGACATAGCACATTTACACACCACAGGGTTAGAATCTGCTTTGTGAAGGTGCCATATGGAATCATCAAGGTTCAAGAGACCTTTAAGATCATCAAGTCCAACCATTAACTTTTCACTGCTGTAATCCCTAAACCTTATAGATGGTTTAGTAAAGTGTAGTAACCCCAGTGGCTCCACATAATCCTACTCCCACCTTGACAACACAAGAATAAAGAGTGATGCTCCCAAGGAGAGAGTAGAAATCCCATTAACATTTGGGGTGACAAACTCCTCCAGCACAGAGCACACTACACTGATGCAATGGAAAAATGAATTATGCATTTTTTCCCAAAAAAAAAAAGGGCCTTTTTCTCACTGAGCCACTCACCAGATAGGCTGTGGTTGCTGGGCCATGAGCACAGTGTGGCTGTGCAGCCACAGCAGGACCAGCCTGGCCACAGCACACCCTGCAACCACCTCTTATTATGCCACAGCTTCTAATGATCAGCCACAGAGGAACTCCCAGCAATTTCCAGCCTCAGCAGACACAGGTTTTCAGCACTGGCTATTTTTGCTGCCCACAAGTATTTTCATTCAGCTGCTTTAGACTTAGAGCTGGAAATGGAGCAGCTGAGGAGGTTGAGTGGGTGCGAGCAAAGCTCCAGCCACGTCCAAGGGAGACTCTGCCATTCTCACCCACACACCAGGAGATCATTGCTTGGCCTCTTTCCAGAGGGGCTTCCAAGCTGGTTTTTCCTTTCTGCTGAGCAATCTGGAATTTGACTTTCTTCTGCTGTGTGTTCCCCTCAAAGATAGACATGGGGATGAGAGCTCAGCACGACGTCGTTAGTGCTGCTGCTCAGGAAGGGCTGGAATGAAGCCTTAGGTTTTGGACTACATCAGCAGTAGGATTGGGAAATGAACCCCTGGTGGTCACCAGGGCTCTCTGCTATATTTTCCCACACTGAAAGTATTCAAGAACCATCTGGACACAATCCTGTGCCATGTGCTCTACCTGACAGGGGGTTGAAGAGAGGTGGGGGATGTCTCTCCTGCCATGGCTGCAGGGGGAGGACTAGAGTGTATGGCCTTGAGCTGAGACAGGGGAAGAGCCAGATTAAATGTTACAAGAAATGTTTTCCCTATCAGGGTGTTCAGGCACTGAAATATTGCCCAGGGAGTTGGTGGAGTCACCATCCCTGGAGGTGTTTAAGAGGTGTCTGAATGTGACATTGTGCATATGGTTTAGGGCTTAGGGGTTCCAGCAATGACAGGTTAATGGTTGGACTGGATGCCCTTTAGAGGTCTCCTCCAATCTTAATGCTTTTATGATTCTAGGATGGCCCTGCTTGAGTAGGGAGCTTGGACCAGATAACCCACTGTGGTCCCTTCCAACCTAACGGAGTCTGTGATTCTGAGAGGCAAAACTTACATGAAATCTCCCAGAGATGGCACAAATAGCAACCAGAGTGGAAAGAACACTTAGGGGAAAAAATAGCCCAAACCACAAGAGCTGCAAGCAAAGTGGTTATAGAAAATGGATGCATTTAAGTGTGTGATTCAGCTTGTCTGAGTGTCAGGGGTTCACTACTATTGCCTCCAATTTAAATCATTCTTAAAAGAAGTGCAAAGGAAAGGTGCTGAAAGGGCCCTAATGCTGTTCCTTGGGTGGAAAAACACAGCCCAGTTGTGCACTGTGGTGGAGTTTTGCATTTTGGCGAGACACTGTGAGCAGGGCTGGGCTGGAACCTTCCCTGAGCTTTCAGAGCTGGAGCCACCAGTGAGCCATGGAGGGGGAAAATGCTTTTACCTTTGAGGAGGATGCTGTAGGAACATCTTCCAGATGTTTGGAGCACAGCTGCTCCTGGGGGGTCTGAAGGAGCCATCATATTCATGAGTGTCTCCTGGTCCAATAATGCATGGGTGAAACCAGACTTTGGTTAGTCACCTCCTGCTCACTGAGGCTCTCATAGACCATAGGATGGTTTGGGTTGGAAGGAGCCATCAAAAAACATCTAGTCCAGCCCATCCTGGGCAGGGACACCTTCCACTAGCCCAGGTTGCTCCAATCTGGCCTTAAACACTTCCAGGGATGGAGCAGCCACAGTTTCTCTGGGCAACCTGCTCCTCATGAAACAGTTCTTCCTTATATCCCATCCAAATCAAGTCATAACCACACTCCTCTCCCACTCTGGACAGGTGCTTGAGGACACCAGAACTGCTCATGAGTGCACAGTGGCAGGCAGAGGGTTCCCCCTCCAATGCTGCTGCAGGGACCTGAGCACCTGCACACTGGATGGGGATGCACAACCACCCACCAGACCTCTCACAGCACCCTGAGGTCAGGTAAAACCACTCAGCAGCAAAGCTCTCCCCAGCCCTGGGCATGCAGGACCTGAGAGACCTCAATCCTTACTCCCACAGGTACAGGCAGCAGGTTTGGCATTCCCTTCCTGGCTCCCACCAAAAATAAACAAACAAACAAAAATAAACCCAAAAAAAACCAAAGAGGGAGAGGAAACAAGTATAATTCTCCCTCATTTTTCATGCACCTTATGTTTCATGCACCAAACTGGGCACAGATCTCACCTGAGCACAGCTCACCCTGTCTCTTGAATTTTGAGCTCAGCATGAGCTATTATCCTCATCCATCTCCTTTGTAACCCAGACCAGAGACTTCCAGTGCTGTAGCAAAACAAAACCTTTGTGGCTAAGTCTGCCAAAACCTCCTACATGGATGTTCTTTCTGTAGTTTAAAGGAGAGAAATGCACAATAAACACCCTGTCATTACAGCAGCCTCATGGATTTGGGGTGTCTGTGTGTGTTGGGCTTGTAGTGAAAGAGAAGTTTAACAATTGTGTGATTTCTTCTTCATTTTTTTCTCTTTTTTTTTTGGTTTTCACTCTCCTCCTGCTTATGCAGTGAGTTCCTAATATCCTGATTGGAACCAGATTTGCATGAATTAGAAGTCGAAATTGGAGCAGCAACTGCTGTGCAGAGGATGTAAAGGGAATAAAATGAATGGGGTATTAACCTTCAACCACTGAATATTAATCAGTGTTTCACAAAAAAGAAAATACAGAGGCTGCCACACTAAATATTTTTAGCATTTATTGACGGGTTTGATTTCCTCTCCCTTTTAGACCTTTTTGCTTCCAATCACGGAGCATAAAACATCACCAAGAAGATGGGGAGGGCTAAAGAGAGGGGAAGAAAAACCCAAAGATCATCCATTTTCTTGAATGCTGGAGGATATTTGTGAGTTATGCAAGACAGAAATGCAGCTAACAACCAGAGTTCCTTGTGCCACAAGTGCCTGGTTCAAAGGCTCAGCTCTCCCAGGCCCAAAGCAAACAGAAACCAACCCCAAGGTACAGCGAAGCCTTCGGAAATGAATGCACCAGAAAGAAATAAACTTCTCCAAAGCTAAACTTCCCCTGTGCTCCAAGGGCAAATGCAGCTGAAAATCAGCCTAATAAAAGAAATCAGCTCGTTCAATGGATAGTTTCATTTTGCTTTTGCCCAGTTAGGGCAGTTCAGAAAGTAACTCCATAGAAAAGCAAAGGTAGCATTGGCCCTTGGAATGGTGATATCTCCATGGCACTGGAGACACTTCAGCCTGGGAGCAGCAGCCAGAGAGGGTTGAGGTCACATCCCCAACTCCTGTGGGGACTCAGCTCTCCAATCACCCACAGGACAATGGTCAGACTGGGATTGTTGTTGAGGTTAGCAGCTGTGGATATGGTTCTCCTTGGGATGTTAGGGGAAGAGTGGGCAGGTGGGTGTGATGGGTTGTCAAAGCAGAGTCTCCATAGGAGGTCAGGGTTCAAAACACAAGAGCACAACCCTCAGCACCAACAGCTGGCACTGAAACTACGTCAAATTGTTTTGACCCAACTGTGTCATAGAATCATAGAATCAACCTGATTAGAAGAGACCTCAAATATCATCAAGTCCAACCCTACAGTGGTTACCAGACCATGGCACTAAGTGCCACATCCAGTCTCATCTTGAAAACCTCCAGGGATGGTGAATCCACCACCTCCCTGGGCAGCACATTCCAATGTCATCCCAGAGTTCTCTCACAATGTCTAAAACTACCAGTGGAAAACTACAGATCCTCTTCCTTTGCCACTTCTCCCCTGCACAATGTGGCCCAGGGGGATTTTAAAGGCAGATGTCCCTCAATCTCTTTTAGACAGAGACAATTCCCTCCCTCCCTGCTGCTCTTCTCCTGGGTGCACCTTTGCAAACCAGAATTCATTTGTTTGCATTAACTTCTTATCAAGTTACCTGGATTTGTTTCAATACTCAGAATGTATTAGAGAGAAGGAAAGAGAGAGAGAGAGAGAGAGAAAACAGTGGTAGGTTTTCAGGAAATAGCAAGTTCTTTTTCACTGAGATAGAAATCATTTGGCAAGGCACAGTGAAATACTTCTAGGTTCCAGAAGAAAGCAAGGGGAGGAGGGGGAAGCAAGCAAGGAAAAGGAAGATGCTAATGAACTGCAGAGGAGAGAAAAATAAAGTTGAAAAGAAAATGCAAACAAATGACTAGAAATGAAACTCAGTGTTGCTCAGACATCCACATCCAGCTGATCCACACAGGGCTGAGTCACTAGATAAGGCCCAACCCTCCTTTCCTGGGGAATGGTTAAGGATAGGTGGCGTTAAAAGCCCAGAAATAACAGCATTTAGACCATTTCTGACCAAAAAAAACCCCAACCTTAGGTATCAGGGCAGCAAAAGTTTTAGGGCTATGCTTCCCATCTGCCTTAGGAAGATAAGAGCTCAGCAGGTATCTGTGGGTGCAGTTAGCAATAAACCTAACCCATGGATTCATGGAATCTCCTCAGGTGAAAGGGACTCACAAGGGTCATCAAAATGCAGCTCCTGGTCCTGCACACATTTAATCATAGAATCATAGAAGTTCAGGGGTTGGAATGGACCTTAGAGATCATCCAGTCCCAACCTCCTGCCCTGGGCAGGGACACCTCCCACCAGAGCAGGTTGCTCAAGGCTCATCCAACCTGGCTGTGAACACTGCCAGGGTTGGGGCAAAGCACTTCAGAGCTTCCTTTTCAAATGACACTGGTGAAGCTGTGCCAGATTCCTGCTCTTAGTGCCCTAAAATCTCCTCCCAAACCTCCCTGGGTTTGCTCTATCTCCTGTCCCTCTGCAGCTGTGCAGAGCAGCACAGTGATGGTCCAGCTGAGCAGGGATCCACTGCTGTCAGTCCCACAGGGCAACTGGAACAGGGAGAATCCCAAAGTGGTGTCCCAGAGAGGCTCAGCCCAGCCCAGTGTCTCCATACCCACTTCCCAGTGCCCCCAGCAGAGCACAGAGCAGCTCTGCATGTGCACACCTTGGCTGATGGGCATTTTCCAGCTCTTAGTAGGAAAGCTGAGTTATTCCACATTCCCATATCTTTGGTGCTCACTTGACTTCTTTCCTGGGGGGGGGGAAAGCAGGGATTTTTTAGGTTTTTTTCTTTCTTTGCATGTTCTTGGACTGGAGGCTGCATTCTAATTAGTCTGTGCTTGCAGGCTGCAGGATGGAAATGTGATCCCTCCTCTAACCTTTATCATCTGTTTCTTATCTTCAGAGCTGCTCCAGCCCCTTAACTCTTAGTGCACAGGGAGGCATTTAAAAGCCCTTCAGCTCTGAGGAAAGCCACACTGGGTGGGAAGCAGGAAGGAGGAGCAACCCACATGTGTAACATGGGGAGAACAGGGACACATCTCTCTTCTCCCACCTCCATT
>NW_008658836.1:113681-130320 GCF_000695815.1 Acanthisitta chloris
CTGGATGGGGCTCTGAACAGCCTAGTCTAAGTTGAAGATATCCCTGTTCATTGCAGGAGGTTGGACTCTATGACTTTAAAGGTTCCAACCCAAGGTGTTCCATGCCTCTGTGACTCTGCTGCCTGCTGTGATCACACAGGCTGTGTGGCTGCACCCCCAAAGGTACAACAGCAAAAGACAAAAGCTACAATATGACATGGATTCAGTGGAATTCCTCAGGCAAACAAGACAATCACCCTGTGAAGGGCAAGAGAATGGCCAGAGCCCTTTTTGCTCCTGTGAGAGAAGAATAGGGATGTCAGGAAGAAGTAGCAAAGCTGAAGGAGATTATTACTGGATCCAAGTCTCCTGGCTCAGCCAGGGAGCTGCAAACAGTCGGGAGGAGATGGCTACAAGCTGCCTCTTCTCCCCCTTCCCATCTGCTTTCTACCTGTATTATCATCATCATCACAGAATCATCATTGAATGGTTTGGGCTGGAAGGGACCTTGAACCTCATCTCATTCTGAGATGTTCATCAAGGCTCAGACTAGCTCATCTCCCAGACAAGACCCAGAGCACAAAACCATACCCACTGACCAAACCAGATCTCAAGTCCAGTACTGGATTTAGTGCAAATATGCATCATCTCACCAGCACAAGTGACCCTGAGCTATCCTGAATTTTGCCAGCATGAGATGTGGGCAGAACCTACCACAGCTGAAATGCCCACCCAGGAGGATCCATCACTGCTGAGATGGAGCTGCAGACAGCAAGAACATCCAAACTAACCATGTTCATTCCTACATGACAAGGTAGATGCATTTCCAACCAACAGGAGAACATCCCAGACAAAGAACCACTCTCCAGTTTTCCTACTCCTGGCATTAGCCAGGAGTTATCACCAGGAGAACCATCTAGATCAGGACTTTGGACTTCAAGGGCCTAATTGGTGAGGAGTAGAAGAATGAACATAATGAGCTCACCATGATGTTCAGAACCTGCTTTACATGGACTAATATTCTTCATCCCACAGTCGTTTATAGGATCTTTAACTCTTCCCTTTTTATTGGGGGTTTCTGAAATCTCTTTTATTAGGGGAAAAAGATTTGAGTGCATTAGGCAAAGTGCCAGTAGCCATGGCAACCTCAGATTTTTCCATCTTCATTACAAGTTCAAGTAAAACCTTCATATAAAATCTAAATGAAAGGCTACATTATAAGTCCATTTTGAAATGTTTGCCTGGAAGTCAAACTTTGGACTGCATCCTTTTTTTTTTTCCTCTGCTGAACATTCTGGTTCTATGCAGAACACATTTTTCAAGTCAGATTTTTGTTTTCTTTCAGATTTTATTCCGTTTGCTCACACAGGGTGGGTCGTCTAGTGGTTAGAGCAAGGCATCAAGGCAACTGGTTTCCAGTCTCAATCTGTTCCTGATCACTCAGGGAGTGTTCCTAGTTTTAGCCAGGTGATTTGGGCAAAAATCAGCTCTAAAAATCATTTTTCTTCTTTTTTGTCCTTCCTTACCAATATAACAATGCTGATAATTACAGTCCTGAGGCTGCAGCAGGATTAGCATTGCACCACTCATTAGTGGTGACGAAGATGTCACTCCTCACAAGAGCAGCTCATGTCTTGCACTCTATTTTCTCCTAGATTTGGAAGGCAGACTAAAAGGTTAAGGAGAGGTAGTGGTTAGGAATGGCATGAATTGTCTGTTTGCTCTTCAAAGCCTTGATTAGGAAATCTGCAATTACACTGCCTGGTGTAAAGACTGACACAATGTTGTTCCAGGAGATACTCAACGTGCTTAGACAATCCTTTAGTGCCACCTGAGTGGATTAATTCTTGCACTGTGGTATCTTAAAGTGCTCTGGTTTCATCCAGGCTTGGGAGGAGGCAAATTCTGCAGCTGCCTTTCATTTCTGGGCACCATCTCACCCAGGGCCAGAAGGTCATGACCAGAGCAAGGATTTCCTTCCCAGACAGTTCCCTCCAGCAGCTGTTGTAAGGCCAAATCAGGAGACATGTCCTATCAAGCCTCTGCCCTGTCCATGCATTCCAGCCCTCCCTGGGAACCCTGTGGAGCATCTGGTACTGTGGTTTTCCCTGGGAAACACCCTGAGACCTCATCCATGGCCATGAAAGGTTGAGGAAACATATGGACTGAAGGGAAGGAGAATGTGTAGAATAGCTCTGTCCTAATCAACTCGTGTTCCAGCCCATGGCTGGGGGTCACTAGTGACCAGGGCTGGTTTGGGGTCAACCCCTGTGCCATGATGCAGTGAATTCTGTCCTTGGGCTGAGAGTGAGTCAAACTGGCATTTCAGTGCCTCATCCTGGCTCCAGGCTAACTGCACATCTGGCTGCAAATCCTGGGGGCACAACTCCCACCTGCTCCTGAGCAAACCAGCACTCACCTTCTCCAAATGCTCCGTGCATTACTTGGACTGCAACATCTGACCATGACAGGGCAACTTTTACCCTTAAGGACCATCACAGAGGGGCTGGAGCATCCTGCCAGCAGTCCAGGTGAGGCAAGCAGGAGGCTACATGAGCCAGCACATCCATCCCTCCTGCACTCCTGGCTGCTCAGCCCAAATTTGAGAGCTTTTCATCCTTCTCGACACTGCTGACAAACCTTCCCCCCATCTGCCATTAGACTGAAATGAGACTCTGCTCCTGTTGAATCTGATTTCCCTTCTGCTCTGTTACAGTCCAAACTCCAACCTGCACGTTTCAGGCAGGGAGGGAGGAAGGGCTGCACACGGTGAGGGGCTCTTGCCTTTTTTTTTTGATCCATCCTTCCTTCCGCTCCTCACAATCAATTAGTGGCCAAAGACTTCCGAAAAGCTCTTTCCTCCCTAACCTTTCGCAGCCTGTTGAGCTAATGACTCTGGAGAGCTCGACCTGAGCCTTTGCATGGGGTTTGTTCCCTTCCCAGGGCAGCGGAAGGTGACCTTCATCCCTCCCTCCTCTTCCTTCCCTACCCCTGCAGCTCGGATGGTCTCCAGGAGGAGGAGGAGGGGTTGGAGCTGCCTCACTCCCAGCAGATAGAGTTTCCCTCCAGTGTCATTTTGGTAATCAAAAGCCAGAGGGTGGTTCTAGAGATAACACAGACCCTGGGAAGTGTAGGGGGGTGCCCTTAAAAATAGTGATTAGCATTATGCAAACCTTGACTCAAGACATCAGAGACGGAAGGGGGGGAAAAAAAGACTTTCTGGTTTTAATTTGGGATTTCTCGCTCCCTCTCTCCGAAACCAAACTCCAAGCTGCTGCGGCTTCCTCCCCAAACACAACTTACAACTGAAGCAACTTCTTTTGCCAGCAGCAGCAGCAGGATTTTTGGGGCTCTCCGTGATGCAAACACACAGAAGGACTAGCAGAAGTTGTCCCTGGCACCTGCAGCTGCTTTCACAGCCCAACCACCTGGGGCTGGTGCATCGTGGGCTTTTCAAGCAGCACTTGTATAAGCTCGTGGCTTGCAGCAGCTTTGTGCTGGCTCCCACACAGGCAGGAAGGGCTGTGGATATGTCCTGGGACAAGCACATCCCACTCAGCATTTCTACAAGGTCTTCCCACAGCCCTGAAAATACTCCTCAAATATGGCAAGTGCCTCTCCCAGTGCATCCCCAGCACCTCCCTCACCCTCCACTCCCAGACCTGCCATCCTGCTGGGCCACAGCTGACACTACTCACACAGCTTTACTGACTCAGCCGTGTCCCCAAAGAGGAAGTTTTCCAGCTAATTTGTAATCCTGTCACCAGCAGGATAAGTGAGAAAGCCACTGCTGCCCATGGAGCACCTGCAGGTGGGGAGATGCAGCAGCTCCACCTCCCTCATCCTCCACTCCCAGAGCTGCCAGGTGACATTCACACAGCTTTACTGACTCACATCCCTGTCCCCATGAGGAAGTTTTCCAGGTAATTTGTCCTCTTGTCACCAGCAGGATAAATGGGGGAGTCAGTGCCACAATCATACTGCTGCCCATAGAGCACCTGCACATGGGGAGAGGCAGCAAACACCTAAACAGCTGCTAAACCCCAAAACTGAGACCATGCAACCCCCAAACCCCAACCCTTTAACCACATCATTGCTGCAGCCTTGCAGTTCCTTCTTCTAATGCAAAGTGACTCCTCAGGGAACAAAACAAAAGGCATTTCTTAAAGTTCTGCCAAACTCAGGTCATGTGAGAGATGTTTTTCACCCTGACACCACCTGTACCAGGAGCAGCCAGAAATGGATTTATTAAAAGAATCCAGAGCTTGATTTAATGTGAATTAAATGTGTGCATCCCCCTGCTCCTCACTGAGGGATGTTTAATATGTTTGAAGCTGTGAAGTCACAGCTGAGAGCATACAATACACAAGGCAAGGCTGGAGTAGCCTGGATTCATTGGCATTGATGGATTAGCACTGATGTATATCAAGTAAAAATTGGGAATAGAGTGACTATGTGCAGTTGGAGAGTCAGAACGAGCACATTCATAGATTGGCAACAGGTTAGAATGGAGCTTAGAGATGATCCAGTGCCAACCTCCTGCCCTGGGCAGGGACACCTCCCACCAGAGCAGGTTGCTTAAGGCTTTATCCAACCTGGAATGAACATCACCAGGGTTGGAGCAGTCAGAGCCTCCCTGGGCAACCTGTGCCAGTGTCTCACCACCCTCACATGGAAAACTTTTCCAAATATCTAATCTAAATTTCCCTCTCTTAGTCTGTACCCATTACTGCAGTTCCTAACACAGAGTCCCTGTGCAGCTTCCCTTAGCCCCTTCAGATTCTGGAAGGAAAGATCTTGGCATGGACAGATGTTCCTAGTGCCCCTTGGTGTATTCACATGGATTCTGCCCAGTAAAGGTAGTAATAAGAATCAAACCTTTAAGCCTCTACCGTGAAGTTAAGTCCTGTTTTTCCCACTCTAGTTTCAAGAAATCCACAAGTTTTAAAGCTTCTCCCCTTGGCACAGAGGCACTGAGGGAAGCTCTCACCTGCCTTCTGTAACTGAGAGCTGAGCAGAGCTGTGACCATGACAAGGTGGTGATGCCTCATTCCTAATGAGGACTGCCTGCCCTCCTTGGATTCCCAGAAAATGCTTGAAGACTGCAAAATTCCACATCTTACTTCCCCATTTCCTCTGCTTGAACCATCTCCAGCAGCCTCTCACCCCACTCCCTCTCCCCAAGACCCTTTGGAGGGAGTGGATTCCCTTTCACACAACCAAGTGGATTAAACATCAGAGTTTTTAATCACAACTAGTCACTCACAAGCCCATGATGGATCCATGCAGGGCCATGGATCTTCCTGAGACTGAGATAACAGCTACTACTCCAGAAAAACTCCACAAATTAGGACAAAAAGTCCATGGCTTCATGGTCTTTTAGGACCTTCCTGCTGCCTCTGCTGTGAAATCTCATCTCTGGCCACTAGAAACCAAAGAGAAAGCCAAGAGACAAGCAGAGGACACGGTTCCTCCTGCTTTGCCCCCTCCTTGGCCCAAAATCTAATAAAGATGATTAAATTACATGTCTTTTCCTCCCATTGAAATCAGCACACGCTGCTCCAATATTAGAGCTCAGGAAATCAAGCACGACAACTTCCCTCGTGAAACCTAAGAAGGCAGAGCAGGGGGCTGGAGCTCCAGGCCTGCAGGACTGGGCTGCTCTAATTAAGAAATCACCCTGCTGAGCAGAACCTAATCTAAATAAAATAGAGAGAGGAACTTGGTTCAAGACGTTGCCTTGAGCTCGGCCCCAGTCACCTCCCCCCAGCCAAGCCCATCCCAGGCACAGCCACTGTTTCTCCTCTGCTCTCCCTTGGAGGCTCACACAGAGCCCTGTGTGTGCTTGGGGTGGCCAACTTCCAAAGGAAAAATACACCAGCCATGGATGGCAAAAGGCTGCTAGGTTTGTTTTTAATTGGGGATTTTAATCTGGTCTTTAAATGCTCTTTGGGCTGCTCTTTGCTAAGGAGGGGGAAACCAACCCTGGGATGATTACGTTGTTGGGGTGGTTGGTTTGGGACAGAAAAGTGGAGGTTAGGTAATTCTTCCTCCTCCCTTGAAAAAGTGTCTGCCTTTTGTGGGAAAACAGAGGGAAAATTAATATTAAAACTAAAATAACACCTTTTCTATTAAGGAATTTGAAAGATAAATATTTCAGCCAAAAATCTCAGCTGATTTGATCATTCATGTCTCTTCTCAGAGAAATTTGCTACATTCCCATTCAGAGTTCCCCAATGAACTCAATCCCTCATGGACCAATATCCCAAATTTCCATGCACCAGCACATGGATCACCATCCCACCAGCCCAGAGACTCAACTATCACCTGCAGCCTCATGTGGGAGGAAAGATTTGGGTTTGGGTCTAGCATGCAGTGAGAGTCAACTGGATTGGGTCAATAAACACTGGCACAGGTTGCCCAGGGAGGCTGTGGATGTCCCAACCCTGGCACTGTTCACAGCCAGGTTGGATAAAGCCTTGAGCAACCTGCTCTGGTGGGAGGTGTCTCTGCCCAGGGCAGGAGTTGAGGCTGGATGATCCCTAAGCTCCATTCCAACCCCTTAACTATCTATGGATCTACTGCTTGTTCAGGCCTCCTCCAACCCCAATCTTCTCCCCAAGTGCCCATGGTTCCTCTGCTCCTCTCCAGTGTCCCACCAAGCCCTACAGCTCCTCACAGCCATGAACTTCGTGACATGAAGTAACCATGCAAGTCACCATGTAAAAGCTCAGGAAGATTTCCAGCCACACAGAGAGAAGCACAGACACTCCCATGTATGTTTTAAAAAGCACTTACCTGCTTAAAAGGGAAAGTGCTGCTACTTGAAGGTTTCCTGGCCAGACCTGAGAAGGAAATCAAACAAACACTATTTGCATTTATTCATAATTCCCAGCAGATTGTTGTTTCAGGAGCTTATGGCTCCAGGGGAGTTCAACTGACTTGTGAGGACCAGGTTGGCTTGGCTGAAGATGGTCTCCTAAAGACACAGAATCGTTTAGGTTGGAAAAGATCGGTCATTGAGTCCAACCTTGGATCACCACCTTGTCAACTAGACCAGAGCACTGAGTGCCACACAGAGTCATTCCTTGAATTGAACAAGGGATGGTGACTCCAACACCTCCTTGGGCAGCACATTCCAGTGCCCAACAGCCCTTTCAGTGAGGAAACTCTTCCTGATGTCCAACCTGAACCTCCCCTGACACTGTATGAGGCTATTTGTCCTGTCACTGGTTTCCTGGGAGAAGAAGTCAACCCTCACCTTGCTACAACCTCCTGTCAGGCACAGGTACATCAGGAATAGGACAAGACCAGAACACCAAACACCAATTGTGCAGGTGAACACGGGCTCAATGATCAGTGGATTGATAAACCTAAGATAGAGGAAATCTTTCCTCCTCCACGTGTCATGATGTTGTCCCAGATTCAAGTATACACAAGGGCTGTCACTGCCAACACATCAACACCAGGTTGGACAGGGCTTGGAGCAATCTACATCAACACCAGGTTGGATGGGGCTTGGAGCAATCTGGGCTAGTGGAAGGTGTCCCTGCCCATGGCAGGAGGTGGGATGGGATGAGCTTTAAGGTCCTTCCAACCCAAACCATTCTGTGATTCCATTAAATAGTTTTCACTATCAGGGTGATCAGACACTGGAATGGGAAGTCAGAGAGGATGTGGAATCTCCTTGGAGATACTCAGACCTCCACCAGACATGCCCCAAGCAACCCTGTGTGGGTGTCCCTGCTCTGAGTGGGGTTGGACTGGACACCTGCAGAGGTCTGTCCAGCTGAAATCCCTTGCAGTTCTGTGTCTGCTCACTCCCCTCGGTGCTCCCATGTCCCTCCTGTCTGCACTTGCTCCTGAGCCTCTGGAGGGGCTCCCAGACCCTCCCAGACATATTACTCCTACAACTTCTTTTCCAACAGTAAACCCATTTCTCCATAACTCAGCTCAAGCGTTAACACTCCTGTTTCAGTTCCTTTTATGATAGCCTCAGGCTCCCCTCACCACCCAACCTACTGCACAGCAACTCCCCCAACTCTCTCACAGCACTGCCTGTTCTGCAGTGAAAAAAAGAAAAAGGCAACTGAATACACTACAGAAGAAGAAGATTGGAGTTAGCAGCCAACAGAAAGTGGCACAAAGCCAGCACAGAGTGCTCAGGTCTGCACTGTGCCCACCCCACGTGCCAGAGCTGGGTCCAACCTGCCTTAGAGCTGTGGGGGGACAGCAAGGCTGGACAGAAGGAGAGCTCTCAGCTCGTTATCCATGGGGTTTGTGCCCATTCCTCACCCCTTGGGTGATACAGGGGAAAAAATGGGACTGGAGTGGAGCCCAGTGGGTTTTCTCCATTCCATGGTCTTACCCATTTTCCACAGGGCTTTGCACAAGCCCCACAGCTCCTCTTCTGACTCAGTTTCTTCACTGTAAAGCAGAAAATTGTTGGTTTAACTTTACTGGGCGTTGTGAGGATGAAACCCACTCAGGAAGTGCCAGGTGAGGGTTGCTCACTGTTGTATACAGGGAAGAATAAATTCCTGCCACCATCTGCTCCCTGTCAGAGTGGTGTTATCACCCTCCACAACCACTCCCTGGAGCACAGGTGGAAGCTGTTAGCCAGTGGCACTACCCTGGGGTGGCATTGGGATTCCTCCTGCCTGGGGTGCACTGAGCAGCTATTCTGCATTGCCCTGGGGAAGTGGCACCACATGGATAACACATTCCTGCCCCGTGGAGCTCACGGTTTGAGGAGATTTTGAGCCTGGGAGTGTGATGACAGATGATTTCACAGCCTCGTGCCACATGGGATTTTCTCAGATGTGGTGTCAGAGGTGTCCTTTGCATCTGCTGCTGCTTCTCTTCTCTTCAATAAAACCAACAGACTTTCCCCTAACCTCTACCAATGACAAACTCAAGGGAGATTGTGTTTTTCCTCCACTGCTGATTCATTCACTGCTAATTCCTGTTCACTTCAGATGACAGCACAGTACAGATCCAGTGGGATTCCATGGGGCACTGAAGGAACTCAGTTTCATTTCTACCACTTATATGGACACATCAATGCTTAATGGCACAGCCCCTGCCCTCCCTCCTCATCTCACCATACTGGGAGTGACCAGAATGAGCAAAATTCCCATTAAACAGATGGGAAACTGAGGCAGACAGACATGAAAAGCAATTTACCCTGGGCAAAAGGCATGAGGAGAAATGGAAACTATTTCTTTTGAACCCAAGCCTGAGTTTAACCCCTAGGCCAGGCTTTCCCAGGTGCCCACAGAGTCTTTGCATGGGCTGAACTTACACATACACACACATATACAGGCATACACATACCTACTCACCCAAGGGTCTAGGTGAAGCCATTCCAAAGTCAGGCTCTTCACTGTTGTCCTCTCCACTTTGGTGGAGATCCCAGGGCTCCTCTGTAGAATGGACTCCCTGGAACAACACAATTGCATGGACGACATCCCTGATGCTCCAGGGTGAATTCCCAGCCCAGAGCATGCCACAGGAATCCTTGGTGCTCCAGGGTGAATGCCCAGTCCAGAGCATGCCACAGGAGCCAGGCAAGCCCACCTGGCAGGTGTATGGCCAATACCTGCACACTCCTTGGTGAGGAGTCACCCATGCTGCTCATGGGGGCCACATGGCCCAGCTTGAAGGACAAGTTGCCCCAAAGTCTGTGCTCAGAACCAACTTCCACTCTGCCTCTGTCCTTGACTTTTCTCTCAGCAATGACAGAGCTGCTCAGAGAGCAGAGCCCACTTGGATCCCCCCAGGCTGGGGCAGGGAGAGCAGTGAGCTCCTGCACCAGGGAGAGAATGAGGCTGGAGCAGCTCTGATCTCATCTTTTATACTGCTTTGTTTATACCCTGCTGACCTGTTTTGGGAGCAGCAGCAGTGAGTGGGCACACACAGGGCATGGAGAAGATGATGGGGTTTAGCAACAGGCCAAGGACATCTTTTCTTAAGCTCCATTCATTGCAGTGGGCACAGCACAACAGCCCAGCGATTGTTCTCCCAAGCATCACTTTGCAATGGAGCCCACTGAAAAAACTCTCCCCTACAGGCACGAGGGGAAAGTAGAACTCCATCATCTCTCTAAGCATCATTGTTTTTAACCACACTGCCCTGCAAATCTCTCCAGAGTGATTCCACCATGCACACACACAAAGCTTAGTTTTTGCCCCCTCCCAGCTCTTCCTTCTTTCCATTGCTTTTCCCTTTCTCTCCTTCTCCTTCTCTCTTCCCTGCTGGAACAATTTGGCTCTGTTCACCTGCATTCCTGTGGGCCTGCTCCTCATGCTGCCTGTGCTGGTCTTGCTGTGGGCACAGGGACACACAAGCTCTGCATTCAGGCACGGGAGGGCAGGAAAGCGAAACTAATGTACTCAGGGATTGTTGTGCCATCAACTTAATACCTGCCCAGGGAAAACAAAGGCTCTTTAGAGAAGCAACTGGGATGCCATGACCCTTCCCCCAGTGTGGAGGAACCAGAGAGATAACAAGGGTTGGAAAAAAAAAAAAGGCACAAACATAATTAAAACTACCCAAGCGATTTCTGGAGGAATTAGAGATGATGATAGCCCAGAGGAGAATAGTATTCCTGGTATTATTAACATCCCCTGGCACCGAGGGACAAGTGGTTTGTTCACTTTTTTTAAGCTCTTCAGTGTCATTCTTTTGGAGGGAAGGAAAATGTTCCTTTTTTTGGAAGGGAAACCAGGGCACAGCCAGAGCAGGGAGTGGTGCTGAGCCCAGGCAGTGCTCCCTGTGTGCAGAGCTGTGGCCTTGGGATGAGCAGCCACCACGTCCCCCTCCTCCACACCACTCCAACTCATGTGCCTGGGAGGTGTTGAGGATCCCCAGTGCCAGCCTGGGAGTGCAAATCCCTCCAGCACAGTTCAGGTCACATCCTGCCAGTGCACTGGGTTCATTCCTCTCCTGTGGCTGGTTTCTTCTTGCCCGAAGTGTTGTGGAGCTGATGCAACCCAGAGCCAGGTTGAACATGGCTAACAGGTCCAAGGGATTCATGTCCTGGAGGATCCTTTTGTTCACATGAAAAAAATCTCAGCCTCTTGGCTAGTGAAGTCCAGAATTGGGCTAATCACCTCCCTGCTCATAACAACAATCTTAATCAGGGCAATTGATTACCAAACCTGGGCTAGCAGCACAAGCAGGTGACCTCTCCACCTCCACCAGCACATACCATAGGATGGGATGGACCTAAGCACTGTGCCACAGCAACCAGGCAAATGCCAACCCTCTCCTTCCCTCCATCCTGCTCCCACCAGTGCCACAGACACATTCCATAGGGTTTAACTGTTCACCTAAAGAAATTCCATCAGCTCCTTGGGGAAGTGCCTGTCCAGCGTTTCTGGCCCATCATATACACCCAAGCAAACCAGGTCCATGTTCCATGACCAAACAGACCTCAGCTCAACCACCTGGGAGCAGGACTCAATGATCTCTATGGATCCTTCCCAGTCTGACATACCAATTTGGGGTTGCTGCCAATACTCAACATCACTTTGAGTCTGGATTTGTTGGTCCCGTGGTGCAGAATAGTAGTTTGGGGATCCCAGGTGAGAAAAGCACCAGCGAGACCAACTGGAAAAGACTCCTCAAGCTGGGCCAAAGGTGTTGTTTCAGCAGGGTGGGTTGAAGCCAAACCACCACAACAGGTCAAGGTGAGAAAATGATATCAGGGGCATCACACAAGTGGAATTTTCCTGAGAAATCATCAGGATGTTTGCAGCGTTTTTCACCCCAATCTGTGGCTAGGTAGAGCCAAATTCCATCCTACTCCCCTTGCATAATAGAATTAATAGTAATACAAGCTCTGTCATTATGCAAGAAAACTGGGGGCACTTTCTGTTCCAGTTTCTTCTCACCCTAATCACTGTTTCCTCACCTCAGTGCTAACACTCTTCCCTTGCCCTGCACTCAGTGTAACCTCATTAAGCCAAAGCCTGAAGTCTCTGTTATTTATTTATTCCACATGATAAAAGCAGGATATTACTCACTGTGATAACACAGGTTAATTTTCAGTGAAGCCTCTCTTGGCAAACCTTTAATACAAGGAACAACAGCCCTATCAGCTCCCAGATAAAAACTGTCATATTGGAACCTCAGCCCAGTGACCTCAAGGTGCTGTAATTACATTCTGCTGGGGGTTTTTAATTGTCACTCATAAAAATCAAGGCAGAAAATTAAATTATTTCGATGTTATTTAGCACAAGATTTATTCAAGACCGGAGCCCACGTCAGGCTGGGAATGGATGTGTTAAACATCACTTCCAATGCACCTCTCTGGTGGGACTTGAGCTTGAAATTAGGTGGAGAACAGTTGGGGTAAGTGGGATAATATTATCCCCAACTCCTTCTAGATATTGTCCCCCATCCCCTTCTAAAAGATGTCCCCATTCCCTTCTAAAAATTATCCCCCCCATCCCCTTCTCCTGCCTGTGTGAGAGGGTCCAAGGAGAGCTGGGAGCAGCCTTGTCCCTCAAAGCTTCACCCACAGCAGGTTCCTCCATCCTTCTATGGATGGGAGAAACATGGAAACAAACCTGACAGTGTTAATTTGAACCACTTCTATTAAAAGCAAAAGAGGATGAATTGGGAGGGGGAGAAATATAAGATGGTCCCAAATTAGAGTTACCATTTTAGTATCATAGATTTTTAAGGGGTTGGAATGGAGCTTAGAGATCATCCAGTGCCAACTCACTGAACACCTTCTACCAGAGCAGGTTGCTCAAGGCTTTATCCAACCTGGAATGAACACTGCCAGGGTTGGGACATCCACAGCCTCCCTGGACAACCTGTGCCAGTGTTTTTTGACCCAATCCAGTTGAACCTCACTGCGTGCTAGACCCAAAACTGACTCTTTCCTCCCACATGAGGCTGGTTTAGTCCCAGCAGAACCCAACACTGCTTCTGGGACAAACTGGAGCAATCTGGGCAAGGCAGTGCAGAGTTTGTGAAGGGCTGGATCAGCCTCGCTGACCTCAGATCACTCCTCCTGGATTCGGATTCCACCAGCGTAAGCTAGTGGAGAACTGGCCACACCATCCGAGGGCAATGGGGTGATTTTAAAATTAGAAGAGGTGTTGAATAAGCTTTTCCATGAATTTCTTTGGCGAGTTTCCCTTTTGATTTGAATTTCTTTGAATCTCTAGGACAGGCAAAGCTCCATGTGAGGGATGGCATGAAGCATGTTATTAACCTGGGGAAGCCTTCGCGAGGTGTCAGAGCCATGATAAGTCCTGTTTAAACTTTACCCAGAGCTAAACACCAAGTGTCAACATGCACTGCTGCCCAAGCTCTCTGATCAGGCCAGGCAAACATCCAATCAGAAGTATAAATCAAAGCCCAGACACATCCAAGTGAGACTGGAGTGTTTAACTCTCCGATTCCCATCTGACCAGGACTTTCCCTGCAGGTTACCCACAGCCAGGTCTCTCCCCAGCCATTTATTTATCCAAAAAAAACCCCATCTGTGTGTATTATTCCTTATTTATTTTCCCCTGGTAGGCACAGACACAAAGAAATGCTCTGCAGGGTACATGGTGTCCCAGCCTTGCAGCATCCGTGGGCTCTGCTGGGGGATCTTCTGTTTGCTTTTCCTCCCTCCCCATCTCCTCACCACCCTCCCTGAGCAGCCCAAAATTCCAGGAGGACAAAACCACACTCCTGATCTCATCAAATGGCAAAGGAGAGGGAGGGTCATCTGTCAGCTTGGGGCTCATCAGGCTCCCTCTGTGCCACCTAAATCACCAAAATCAGGGGTTATATTCCCCATGGGAAGGGACACAGCAGGGAGGTCTCTCCTTTTGGAAACTCTTTTCAAAAACCCCAAAAGCCACTTCTTTAAGCTTCCCCCACTACCTACAAGCTCAGACAGCTCCTGCCAAGGCCGACAGGACATGTTGGCTGCCAACATCACATGCCTTTGGGAGCTCTTGGCCACAGCAGTCACCAAACCTTTGCTTCCAGGAGTGGATTTTGCAGTTTTCCATGCCTGAAGGAGAAGGAGGACCCTCTCCCACAGCCCTCCCCAGTGTCACCTCACTGCCCCATCCCCTCTGTCCTGCTCCAGCACGTGGCCATGTGTCAGCACCCACAGACCTTAACACACAAATGGATTTCAGGCTGGCTGAGCTCCCTAAGCTTCAGATTAGCCCTTCAAGTGATGTAACTCATAATTAAACCCCCCATGTCAATATTCTGAGAAAAAAAATCACTTTTTTCCCCAGGTTGGGCAAAAGAAAGGTTAAAAAACACCATCTGTCATGGTGATTTTTATCCCTGTTTCACTGTCCTTCCCCTTACTGAAGGAGGTTGGGGAGGGAGAATGTTCATTTGAAGCTTGCAACATGTTTTATTAATTGATGGCAAATAATCCTAAGATAAAGTGCACAATCAATTTTTTAATGAGAACATATGGTGGGGAAAATTGATAGGACTGAGCCTTTGAAGATTTCCTTGTGAGCACAGTTACAAGAGGAGCAGGAAAAGGTTTATACAGGGAAGTCCAAACACTCCTCAAAGGGAGAACAAGGTGAGGGGCAAGTCACAGGGATCAGGTTGGGAACACAGTCCCCAGACCCAAAGGTTCACAGCTTGTCTAAGCCCTAAATTTAGCTCTGCCCTTGATCCATTCCAGGTGTCCTGGTGCCACTGGCTCCAATGATGCTCCTTGGCATCAGCTGGTTTGGAACAGGCTTAAGCCAAGCTGAACTAAGCTGCTCATAAGGAGCAAGTGGCTCAGGATTTTATGCCTGTTTGGCTACCTCAGTTATGGAATGGTCTGAGTTGGAAGTGACCTCAAAGCTCTGCCATGGGCAGACACCTCCCACTAGCACAGGCTGCTGAATGCCACCTTAATTAAACAAGAGTGGGTTTGCAGAACCACAGAAAGAAGACTCAGGAAGAATTTCTTCATGGAAAAGGCTCTCAGGCATTGGAGTGTGCTGCCCAGGGAGGTGGTGGAGTCACTATCCCTGGAGGTTTTTAAGAAACAATTGGATGTGACACTTATTGCTCTGGTCTAGTTGACAAGGTGGTGATGGGTCACAGGTTGGACTCAATGAACTTGAAGCTCTTTTCCAATCAAATGATTCTCTGCAAAGCCATGTTACATGGTCAGGATGCCACAAGGACATGGGGACACCTGACCCATACTGTGGTCAGCATCCCCTGTCCCTCCTCCTTCCCTCACTGTGACACTGCCAACACAGAACAGCCACTCCAGCCTCTGTCCTACCAAAGGCAGCAAAGCCTGAACCAAAGAGAAATGCTCAAAAGCACATCAGGAACTGTCTACTGGAACAGGTTGTCCAGGGAAGTAGTGGCTGCCCCAACCCTGGCAGTGTTCACAGCCAGGTTGGATCCAGCCCTGAGCAACCTCTGGTGGGAGGTGTCCCTGCCCAGGGCAGGGGGCTGGGACTAGATGATCTCTAAGGTCCATTCAAAACCCTAAAATTCCATGACTCTATGATTCTACCATGAAGTGTTTCTTCCCAATAATGTCATTCATTTATTTTAGATTCATTAGTAGTGCACAGCTGGACCACAGAGACCTCCACAAACACCAGGGCATGCACCAGGGAGGGTCAATCTTTAAAGCAACATCCCTGATACAAATAAATAAATAAATATTACCTCCCAAGGGCAACCTGATCCCAAACCAACCATATACAGGATATCCACATTAAATGCAGGATTCTCCCAGGGACAAAGTGACTCAGGAGCACAGCCCCACTGCTGAGTTTTAGAGGACATGTGCTCACTTTGGCATCTCCAAACATCCCATTCTAATACACGTCCATAAACAGTCACACCCTCCAAACCAAACATACTCTGGTCCTTAATCCACCACTCCCAGCAGAGCCTGAGGGAACAGCCAAGTCTTGCAGGGGATGATGAGGATCAGCTCATGGAGCCAAGGGCTCCCCAACACCCACCAGCACATTTCAGAGCTCATGGACTTGGGTCTGCATCGTCCAAGCCTGACCCCTGCCCCAGCAGTGTCTGTCTGCTGGGGTAACACCTTCACAGTACATGGGAGTCACTGCCTGTGTTTTGGGAAGGAATTTTGCCTTGAATCCCACAGTTCTGGCTGATTCAAGACACTCAGAATCCCCTCAAACCCCATTGAGGGGTGTGGATGGACCCCAAGGTTCTGTGCTCATGTACAGCAGGTGCTACAAGCAAGAAATGGCCCCCAAAGTCATCTAATAGTCACTTTAAATTATAATCAAACCCATCATTAACTAGAAGTAAAGAAATAAACACATGAAAAGGGCATTTGGCATTTACACCACTGAAGGTCACCCAGGAAAGTGGTTCTTCTCCACCAACATTTAGCTTTCAGGTAGGAAAAGTTCAGAGAGTTGGAGCTTTAAGGAAAACCTTGGAGCAGAGAGCCTTGTGCTTTTCCAGCCTGTCAATATTTCTTGGCCCCGTTCGATTCAGTCATGAGACCTGGTCAGGGCACCTCAGGTCAGGAGCTGGAAGTGCCAATTTGCATCTGTAACCCATTAACCACAGGCACATCCAGATATTGAAAGAACGTGGATTTCAAAAGGTATAACCTCCAAATAAGACACTTTGCCCCTGATTTCACAGCTCTTGGCCTTTCATTTGGGACCCC
>NW_008658836.1:130347-138490 GCF_000695815.1 Acanthisitta chloris
GGAGAAATAGTTCTGGATCAGAACACACAGAAGGCTTATAAAGTATCAAATATAGATATTTTTCCGTAACACGTGATATAAGGTGATTCCAGTTTTCAAGCAACAACTTCTACAGCCCTTCAAGGGATGGGGAAAACCAGAACTTCTGAAGATATCACCCCCAAAACACTCATCATCCACCACCTGCACTGGGTACTCCTGCCCTGGGCAGTGTGGAGAACTCCCAGTATCCCAACCCAGCTGATCCCAGTGGGCTGAGCCAGCAGGATTCCTCTCATTCCTTGCATGGACTTTCACCACTCAAACCAAACACTGAGGCCAAGCTGTGGGGCAGCACAGGAAGGTGGAGGTGCCCAGGGGAGGTTGGGTGGCTCAGCCAACCCTGCCAGCATTCCCACGCTTTCCATGATCCATTTTTATCTGTGTTGGGACAAGAGATGTCAAGGACTTTCAACAGAGCCAAAGGTTTGTCTCTGGCCTCGTGGGGTGGCACTGGGGAGACTCTACCTTCCTACAGGAGGTTCCTCCTCACCACAGCAGCAAGATCTGGGATCTACCACATGGGAACAACTCAGTGCTAAACATCAGATTATCCCTGGGGTTTTAATTTTAAAGAAATTATGTCAATTTTGTTGAGGATTTGGATAAAAGTTCAGACTTGAAGAGCCATTTTCAAACTGGGACTCTGTGATCAGACATGGACAATAAAGCTCTCCAAGCCTGAGGCTTCTCCCAAACCATATTGCTTTGCAGTGGGATCCACAGGCTGGAAATTCAAGGCTAAGGATGGATAAGGGGAAAAGCTAAGGAAGGACTGGGGGGAAGGCTAAGGATGGATCAGGGGAAAAACCTAACAAAGGAGCAGAGGAAAGGCTAAGGAAGGAGTGAGGGAAAAGCTAAGGAAGGATCAGGGAAAAAGCTAAGGAACTATCAGGGAAAAAGCTAAGGAAGGATCAGGGGAAAAACTAAGGAAGGATCTCAGGGGCTGGAGTGGAGCTTTCTCCAACTCCAAACCTGGAGGTCTCACTTTGGTGACGAGAGAGCAGTGCCATCCCCCAGATGGGCACACAAAACCAGCAGCATCACTCAGCCCCATCTGGGGCAGCAATTCTCCCTGTGTGTGTGTGTCACCATCTCTGCCCACACTCCAGGAGCCTCTGAGATGTGCAGGGAGGAGGTAGAAAGGGAGAGGAGGGGTGTTCAGAGTGAATTTCAGATATTCCCATCCCCTGTGCAGCTGTGCTGGGGCAGCAGAGGAATCTGACTCCAGAGGAAAGGATCTAAGCCCTGGTTTAGCAGTTTACCTCCAACGTTTGTCCTGAATTCTTTACGAAGCAGCTCGAAGTCAAGCTGAGAAGTTTCTCAAGCCCTCAGCCAAGCCTGCAGGGCCAGCACAGCAGTGCCAACCCTCACCCTGTACCTCCCCACAGATTCTAGGAACTTCACCCCAGCAAGGCAGGAATTTTTTTTCTGCCACCTCCCCACCTCGCCCTGTGCTTTTTGGCCAGGGCTGTGTAACACCGTTTGGCCTGGCCTGGCAGCCAAGTGCCAAGGTATATATGTATGTACTAATCCAAATGAATGGAGCTGCTGAATTAAGTGTTGGAGGAAAAACCCTGCAGGACAATAAAATCCATTGATGGTGGTGCTGAGGCCAAGTCTCCATTGCTCCGAGCCAGAGCTCCCACAGCAGAGCCCTCTGGGGGTGAGCCATCTCTCCTGTGGGATGATCACCAGGCTCCTGGTTGGGTTCTTCTTGGGGAAAAGCCACTTCTTTCTGGAAACACGATGGGCAGAGCTCTGCTGCCAGTTCAGTGTGGGCTGAACTCTCCTTTGGGGCACCTACCACGTAGCTTGGAGCCCTCTCAAAAACTGCCCAAATCCACACTCGTTGGAAGAGGGAGTCCATACAGAAACATTGGGAGTCCACACAGACATTGGGAGTCCACACACAGACATTGTCCTACCAGTCACTCAGAGCACAGAAACTGAGACAAGCCATGGCTGAGCATTGCTCCAAGCTGTGTCCAGCCATGCCCTGGAATCCTGAGAGACTCAAAGCTGTGGTGGCTACATGTCCATTTGCTTTCCAATGCTTTCCCCTTGCCATGCAAAGCACTGAGTGAATCAGCTTCCAGCTGCCACGCTGAATGTGGGAGGGAGAAACCTCACTGAGCCTCATAAACAGAGCAAATTCCACATGGACAACCATTGACAAGGGGTAAACATTAAACAAACTCTAAGATGTCAATTTTACCGTTGCTCTCTGGCTCTTTGCTGATCATGACCACACTTTAAACACTATTTTATGATGCAAACAGTCAAAAACTACTGCTGGAAGGTTGTGGAATGAGCTCCTCACTTTGCAGAGGTAGCACCAGCCCAGGTAGACCTGGGCAAGCCAACACTCTTGGGGGCTGAGCCAGGGCAAGGCAACTTGCTTGGCTCTGGGATGCAAACCACAGCTCTGAGCCATTGGTGCTGGCCATCTGCATGTGAAAAAGCAAACACATCAATAAAAATGACTATGAAGGGCAGAAAACAATGCTGGAGAACATTCCCACTGGCTTGGCTTCTCCTGAGCCCTGGAAGCAGAGCTGTGCCTCAGGCAACACTTGGCCAGAGCCACTCGGTAATCACTCGCCCACCTCTCTGCCCAGACTGGGCTGCAAAGCCTCTCCCACCCAGGCTGGTTGGGACAAGGGAGAGGCTATTTGCTTACAGCTTTGAGAAACTAGGAATAAAATCCCAATTGGTTGGTCAGAGCTGCTTGTTTTTTCCCCAAAGAATATTGGGTTTGAATAACACAAACCCTTTTGGCTTGCGCCAGCTCATCTCCCATGGGGCAGGTTTGCAAGCTGAGGATTGATCCATGGTCTGCTCAGGTTTTGGGTGATGATGGAGGTGGGAGAACTCACTGGGCTCTTCTAGGATGGACCTGCTGCATGACCTTCAGAGCTTGTTTTGCCTCTCTCCCATGGTGATTTGTTCCTGCTGTTGAAGGCAGGGAAGATTCACACTCCCTGGTTGCCACCAAACTGGTTCCTGCCATGGACAGGGACACATGGGGAGTCCAAAGTGCAGCAAACAGGACAGCATTCCCTGCTCACACACAGCTCAAACATAGCCACTCTCCAGCAGCTCTCACACACATAACCCTCTGTTTGCTGGAGCTTAACAAACCCAGGAAGAGCCAAGGATTGTGCTGGATGCCCAACCTGAAATCTACCACACATAAAATGCAACTTCGGCCTTATTTTTACTTCTGTTCTGAAAGCTGTGCATGTTCCACTGTGTCTCTGTGGATGTGTCACTCTGGCAGCACGCAAAGTTTATCTAAACCTGAGTCTTTGGCCAGTTTTAAGCCCATCTGGGGAAAGACTGAGCTCCTAACATACAGAGCTGTGTGACAGATGATGGCCAAGGAGAAGAAGGGAAGACTCTGGACATGGTCACTGGGAAAGGACTACACTGTGGATACATGTCACATGGATGCATTGGGTGCAAGAGATTGGATGTAAGAAAGCTTTTATGCACACCTCAGCAATGGGAAAAGCTTTATGTAAGAGATTGGATGTAAGAAAGCTTTTGTGCACACCTCAGCAATGGGAAAAGCTTTCCCCCATGTGCCCTGCTAAGACAGTAAGTTCACCTCACCTTTGGAACAAGATGTATCACATGGGAGCAATTTCTCTCTAGCACTCTTGAGCCAGATGTGCAAGAGCTGCACAGCAGCCCTGGAGCTCAGGCTCATGCTGCACTCAACACTCAGCTCCTCCAAAAACCCAGCCCTAACCTCTTACACTCCTGGTAACCACATTCCTCCTGATGCCACTGCAAAGGTTGGGACTCTCCAGCAGGTAGAACATGCCAATATAGCCCCAAACACCAACAAGGTCACACCATGTCATTCACATGGAGTCACCTCTGGTTTTGTCATCAGAGCAAACTTCAGCACAGCCAGCAAACCTACCTGATCACCCTGCAGCTACCAGCAGAACCCTGCATGGAATTCACCTCCTGAAATCACAATTAAAGCCAAAAAAAAAAAAAAAAAAAGGAGAGACAGGTGGCACACCCTTAAATAAAGAGGTTTTCATAATGGTTAAGCACTGGCCTGGAGCCAGACCACAGCTCTGAAAGCTCAGGGGCAGGAGAAGGGATTTAGGAGCTGAACTCCACCTTTCTCCACTGGTCCCATGCACAAGGAGGGACCAGCCCAAACCCCCACATTCAGGAGGCTGCAGGCAGATCTCAATCTGAATTTGGTGGCTTGGGCTAGTTTCAAGAATCACAAATTACCTCTCCTTATTATTCTTGTTAATAATATAGTGTTATTTTATGCAGGAGCTTTGAGGTTCATTGTGATATGCAGACAAGCAGTTAGACCAGGGGCAAAACACACAGCTGGCAGGAGCAGGTGGGACCTGCATTATCTCCAGCAGCTCCCAGAGCCCAACTCTGCCTGACCTCTGGGATGGGAATGTGCCACATGGAGGTCTCAGCACCACCTGAGCACCACACCAACCCCCAGCCTGAGGCTGCAGGCAATTCACCTCAGATCCTCCCTCCTGGCACCAGCTCAGCCTCCTGGACCTTCTCTGGGAGCACCACCAGCCAGGCTTGTTCCCTGCAGTGGCCACAAGCCCAGAGGTGGCTCCTGGTCTTTCTCCAGGGAAGAAACATCACCAGCCAGGAGCAGGGCAAGGTCAAACCCCAAACCTGTCTGGTGCAACCCACACTGCTCCAGTCTGCATCCTGTGAGGCTCTGGGGGAAACCTTTGTGAACATGGTTGTCTAGTTCTTCTGCTTGTCCTGGCCTATTTCTGGAGTTTGTTTAGAAAAACAAGAACCAAAGTTGCAAAATAAATATGTTGGTTGAGCTGAAACAAGAAGGAGGGAGGGCTAGAGCCTGGAGAGGACTTGAGACTGGAGAGGATCTGAGCCTGGAGAGGACCCACTGGAAAATCCCTTTCCAACCTGACTTCCAACAGATTTCCAAGCTGCTGAACATCCTCACACCAAGCCAAACCAAGCCAGAAAACCCCTCAGTGTTCCCTAGAAAAGCACCATGGACCGGTTTCTGCTGATGCCAACTGCTCCACCAGCTCCAAACCTATCCCCAACCCCTCCATGGACAGATTTGCTTCACCTATATCTATCAGAGTAAGAGAATGGGTTGGGTTGGGAGAGACCTTAAAGACCATCTGGTTCCACCCCTTGCCATGGGCAGGGACACCTTCTACCAGCCCAGGCTGCTCCAAGCCCCATCCAACCTGACCTAGAACACTCCCAGGGATGGAGCAGCAACTTGTGCCAGTGCCTCAGCACTCTCACAAGGAAGAATGTCTTCCTAATAGCCAACCTAAATCTCCCCTCTTTCAGCTGAAAGCCATTCCCCTTGTCCTATCACTGCTTATCCTTGCAAAATATCCCTCTCTAGATGTCCTGTATGTCCCTTTTAGGTCCTGGTACTTCCCTTGCAGTGCAAAACCTCCCATGGTGTCCAACAGCACAGTCAGGCTGTGGGGAGCAGAGCAGTTGCCTTCAGGCTCAGAGCACTGAGGAGCTGATTATGTTCCTCAATCATGAACTCTCATTGTGCTCATTCCCCAGGGCCACCAGCAATGCTCAATGCTCCTCTTGGCCAAGGCCACCAAACACTGAGAGCCCAAACACTGAGCAGCCCTGGCCACAGATGCTAAACGTCATCAGGTTTAAGGAGTGGGTAATGAATATTGAAAGGTGTGATTGCAGCAAGCAGGAGGCTAATCAGCTACTGATTTACTCTAATGTCCTACATCATTTGGAAACACAATCTGGGGGGTGGTGGGAGTGACTCACTGGAGTTTCTGTGGAAATGCAGTATTCCTTTCCACGTCTAAACACTGCAGTGCTCAGTTACCTCCTTATTCATCAGGCCCAGGCCAAGTTCCCAAGCTAAGGAATGTGGATGTGTTTTTTCCTGCACCAGGTCAAACGTGGCTCTGCAATAGCACAGGTTCTGCATTAGCAGTTGGATCAGGAAAGCACATTTCAGGGTCAGGTTGGTATCTTTGCCTCTCTTAAATCATAAAGAAATCCCCATTTTCTATTCCTGCACTGCTGGAACACAGACCTGTCCCACCCACACAGCCACAGCCAGACCAAGAGCTCAACTGATGCAGCTCTGAGCATGAGTAAAGAGAAGGAGGATGTACTACAGCATGGAGATTTCTTTATCACAGATTATCGACCCTGTGGATCTTGCAAAGCCATTAAAGTGATGGATGACTGTGGCTACTTTATGTCCAGAGATTCCACAGCAAAACAGCTTCTTTAACATTCCATCCAAACCAACTCCCTCCCTTCATGTACAGGTGTTTTATCAGTGCACTAGCATGTAGAGGGGTTAGATAAATCATTGGGGTCCTGTCTGATGAGCTGGACACCACAGGGAACCACCTGGTTCATTTGGCCTCAGGGAACTATCAATGGTTTTCTGAAACTCAGAACCACAAAGTCACCATAGCTGTGACATCAGTGGAGCAGTTAGTGCTCAAAAATTACTCACTACACAGGTAAACCTACCACCACATCTCTCCATCACCCATTCCTTATCCCCAACACTTCCCCACCAAACAAGCCACCCCATGGCACAGCAAGGTCACAGTCACTTGGCAAAGCTCTACAAAGTTCCTTGCCCAAACTCTTTGTTTGCACTCCAGAAAAAGGCTGTGGAAAGCTGATACAGTGCTGAGAATTTCATCCTCTTTCCTACAGACCTGTGAGTGCCTCCAGCCACCGTGTGCTGGGACAGCAAACCCTCCCCTCAAACCACAGCTCTTAGGTGTTGTCCCACCTTGTGCAAAGGAGATTAGGAACCAGGATCTTACATGGCAAACAACGATGCTTTCCTGCTCCTTTTCAGCAGATCATTGCTTTCCCTCCCCTTTTAATTAACGAAACAATCCCTCTGCAAAAACGTTCCTGCTTTTATAACCCAGGGGTTTGCACACCTTCCCCCTCCTGCTGTTGGCCCTGGATGTGAGCAGGTGGAGAGTGGACACAGATCTACCCTCTCCTCACATGAGAATCCTCTCCAGGGCCTGAGTCCTGCACGATGCTGTTTGTTTTGGATGCAACACTCAGCATTGGATTCATGTTAGTCAAACTGACCTTTCCTGTTTTCTGAGTCAATGGGTTTAGATCATCAAGTCAAGCACAAGATGTGGAAAATTAATCACCATCAGGGGCTGACAGGGAACTGCTGGATTGGAGAAACAGCACCTGGGGGGAGCAACCATCCTCAGGGTCTCAGCTGAAGCAAGAACCTCTCAGGCTCTGCTGAAAACTCTTCCTGGGAACATCAGGAGCTGCTGTAAAGAAACTTCCCAGCAAGCACCCAGTGGCCACAACTCCACCCTGGAGTCAGCTGAAGGCACTTAGCATCCTGCAAGATCAAGCTGAGTCCTGATAGCTGTACAAAGCAACCTAAGAATTTCCAAAACTCAGCCAGCACCAATTTCCCTGGGAGAGCCTTGACTAGGGGTGGCAGCGCCAGGCAGGGAGTTACTGGGACAGTTCTCATTAGCCAAATCCACCAGATTCCCCTAAAATAGCCCCAAAATATCTGATTTATACCTAAAGTGCCTTGCCCAGGCAGAGAGATTGTCTCTCACACAAGGACAAGCTCCACAGTCACCCAGTTGTCCTCCTGGCTTTTCCTTCCACAAATGCTGCCAGACCAGTACAACTGGATATGATTCTCTTTAGGGGATTTTGGTTTTTTCCCCCCTATCCCAAAATACAACCCTCCCACCCCAGTAATACAGAAAAAATGTGGGTGTTTCTGTGCAGTTTCAGGTAACTTGGGAGCCCTCAGATTTGTCACATCCTCAGGGACTGTTGTCCAGGTTGCCACTGAGGAGAAAGAGAATTCTTGGAGATGATTTGGTTTGGACACCAAATCTGGACCCCGAAAGAGAAAGGATCTGATTGTGGTCAGTCACTAAGCCAACTTAGGACAAATGACAAGGTGACAGATAAGCCAAGAGCTAAATAAAAAGCCCATGAGGAGATGCACTGGTAGCAGGAAACAGGATCCTGCTTTCCTATGGATAATCCTTGGAGGCCTGTGGATTCTCTGGGGTCTAGTGTAGGG
>NW_008658836.1:138513-147179 GCF_000695815.1 Acanthisitta chloris
AGCACTGTTTAGCAGTATCTCCACAAATTACCCATAAAACTGATCTCCTCAACATCGTCCTTGTGGAATTTGGCTGCAATTGGAGCAGGAGTTCACCAGGAGGGCACAGGGCACTGATGAAGGAGGAGGAGACACATATCCATACTCATACCCTGCCTGCTTTGAGTTCAGGCACACAAAAGGAAGGCTCAGGAGCCTCACTAATAGGAGGCTGACAAAAACAAACCCAACTGCTTTCCAAAGAGCAAACATTCCCCACTGCCAGGCCCTGGGGCTGGTGGCAGGAGGACAGTCCCATCCCAGGGCTGGCAGAGCTGTGCTGTCCTAGCCAGAGCCCATCCTCAAATCCTCCTTTGTTTCTCTTCGAGTTTTCTTTGCCTGTTTTTTTTTTTTTTTTTTTTTTTTTTAAATTTTTTTTTTTGTAAGGTAACAATACCTCCTTTCAGGCTCTGCCAAAGTCCTCCTCAAGCCCCCTCAGATAAGAGCTGGCAGGAAAGGTAACTGCCATCAATATTTTGGTGAATGTTAACTACCTGAGGACAGAATGGGTGGGGGATCACAACAGTCACTTGTGAGCACCTGGGCTATGTTTAAAAACCCCACATGAAAAGTCATCTCCCTCCCCAGTAACAATACCTCCTTTCAGGCTCTGCCAAAGTCCTCCTCAAGCCCCCTCAGATAAGAGCTGGCAGGAAAGGTAACTGCCATCAATATTTTGGTGAATGTTAACTACCTGAGGACAGAATGGGTGGGGGATCACAACAGTCACTTGTGAGCACCTGGGCTATGTTTAAAAACCCCACATGAAAAGTCATCTCCCTCCCCAGATCCCCTTCAATTCCCAGTAAAGAGTCTCCAGTGGCTACAAAGACAGAGCTTAGCAAGTCAGGACTAAATCTCCAGCCATGCTCCACACCAAGGTATGTTCTCACCACGTTTCTTTCCAGCCCTTTCTTTTGCTCCACTCCAAAATTATCCTTCTCCAGGGCTGATTTTGGAGCAGTGCAGCAAGGAGAGTGTGTAGCTCTCGATTCTCAAGCACAGGATTAAGAATGAAACTCTCAAAATAAAAATACCAAGAGAAAATTGGGGATTTCTTCTTCTTTCCTGGGGTTTCCCTGGGAGCTGTGGGATGTGACTCCCTCACTGGGGCTATGGGAATGAGGAGCTTTGTCTGCTTGGAGGCAGCACCTGTTTTCATCCTTTTTCTTCAAAGGCCAAACTGAGTTTGTATGTTCTGAGTAGGAACCCAGGATTAGGATACAGAGTGGTTTCAGCCTGACAGCAAGGGAAACTCCACGCCAAGGAATATACACAGTGCTCGGAGACAGATTTATAATAGGCTTTTTCCTAACCCCAGAAAATATAATGATATTCTCTCATGCAGGCCCAGACTTTCTGTGTTATTATTAAGACATAGCAAACATTTCTAGGTAAAAAACTAGGAGCTGGCTGGTGTCATTCTCAGAATAAACTTTTCCCACTTAGCAGCAGGATGAGGTTTTTTTCCTCAGGTTCCTGAAAAAAAAAAAAAAAAAAAAACCAACCCTGTGCTATGCCAAACTAAATGACCAGAGCAAATTTCTGATGTGTCCCAGGTAGGAGAGGCAGGTAGACAGACAGAAAAACTAGTGCTCCCTGCCCTCTCTATTTCTATTTTTCTCTCTCCTTCTCCTTTGCTGTATGAATTTTAACACCAGGAGTGCTGAGCTCTTTTTCAGCTCACCGTGAGCTGTTCCTGCCACAGCCTTTCCTGCTCCTTTGGCACTTCAGCAGAGGAAAACAGAAGGAAAATGGAATCAGTGATACTCCTCTGCAAAGTCTCATTGTTAAATTACAAGTAAAGAACTAAAGAAATCACAAAGCAGTTCTGTTTATAGATTATATAGTGATTTAGAGAGGGAAATTGAAACACCTCTTGGCTGTGCAGTGCTACAGCAGCTCCCAGACTGTGCTGCCTCTTGGAGGCTCCAGGCTGGGATTGAGACCTGGACCTTGGTCCAGCCTCAGGGCAAGTATTTAAAATCAGCTGAAATTTCCTTTTCAGCACCTTCTGGACAACCTCATGGTCCTCACCTTGACCCCTTTGGCATCCATCCTGGGAAACACCTTAATTATCAGCATGGGGCAAAAAAAGGGAGGAAAGAGGTGAAGCACATCAGGGATGCCCTGAATCCCTGGTGCCAGCAATGCCAAAAACAGGTACCTTAAAAACAACTTGAAAGGCTTTTTTTTCCATGGAAAAGGAGGCTGTTGGTGCATGTCCCTTGTTCCTAGGAGACAGCACCTTCAGCATCCGTGGGGAGCAGGAAAATGATGTCCCACACTCAGCAGCAGCTCAGTGCTCACTCCTGGGGTTGCATCCTGTCTCTGAGTGATGGAGAGACACAGCCACATCCAACTGCAGAGAGACAGGACAAAAAATGTGCCCAAATTCTGTGGGTTCAGCATCCCCTGTGGTGGCATCAGGTGCAGGATAGGACTCACACTACCCCAGACACTGAGGAGTGAGGGTGGCCCTGAGCATCTCCTTCCCCTTCCCCACTGTAACTGCCCAGGGGAGAAAAATGCAACACAAAGCACAAAAAAATGTGATCTAAATTCTTCAGACACATCTGAAGATTTATGGTGTAGGTACCACAAAATGTGCCTGCAGTGACAGGGCACAAAGTTCTGCCCTTGGCAGGGAGAAGGGACAGTGAGCCCAGACCTAGGGTTGAGTCCGTGTGTCTGTCTTTAAATATATATATATATGTATAAAACTCAAACAAATCCCTGTTTATTACTCAGCAGAGCAAACTGCAGGTTTTTTACATAAATAATCCCAGAGTAAATAAACTCCCCACCCTGAGCAAACCCAAAGTGATCCCAGAGCAGATTTCTCTAGTTTTCAAATAAATCACCGCGGCAGCTCAACATGGACCTGGCAGCTCCAATTTCCAACTCGCTCCCGAGCAGCTCTGGGATGGGAGCTGGGAACAACCCAAACAAACAATTTTACAAGTTCCAGAAGTCAAACCTCCCCACCACCACCACCACCACCAGCCCAAAATGCCTCCTGTATCCACCATTCCCTTGGCTTTTAATCCCTGGTTTAATCCGAGGGCGGAGGGTTCGGCGCTGGCCCCTAGGAAATCGGTGACCCAAGGACATCTGCAAACCATTAGGACACAGACTTCAGGTAGCTCCCAGCAACACGTGCTGTCCACATTACACCCTCCAAGTATATTTCCACAACTTTACTTCTCCAAATAAACAGTCAGGCTCTCCCTGCATTAGCAAGGAGCTGCACAAACAGGTAGAGAGAATGGCAGTTTTATTCCCCTTCCCAATTCTGATGGATTTCTTGTAAGCTGCTGCTGGGCTGTGTAATTTGAACTATTGCTTGGAAAACAGAAGAAGGCTGGTTTGAAATTACAGCCATTTATTTCGCTGGAGGTGACTAGGAAACATCGTGTAGGATTTGCAGGCTTTGCTTCCACGCTGTGCCCGACCTGCTGCTCGCACAGACGTTCTGTGTGGGGCAAATGGGGCAAAAGAAACTTCAAATATAGAGCTATTCAAAAATTACAATTCATTCCAGGTTGTATTCGGATTGAGGTAGATTTGTCTTCATTTATAAGCAGGTTTTACACCTTTTAAAGCAATTCTGCTTCTCTGCAGCCTCACTAAGAGTGAGATTTGGTGATGCACGAGGGGACGTGGCCCAGAGCACACAGACAGTGACATTGATGAGGTATTGTTCATTTATAAGAAAAAAAAAAGGGGATAAAAATAGGTAGGAAATGACAGTGGCCACTTGCTGCCAGCATTCCCTCCAGGGCATTTCTCTTTTTCTGGAGAGCTCATATTGTTATGAATGAAAACTCCTTTTGTCCTCGTTGCTGGAGCTTTTCTTTGGGCTTTGATCAGTCTCCCCTGAGTGATTTGAAGCAGATTGATTTATCTCAGCATCTGATGGAGAACCACTTCCAGCCCTGGCTGATATCTGCTCTGAAGGGACAGACAGAGGATGCTGTGCCTGGAAAATGAGGCAAATCCACAGCCAACAGCACAACAGGCATCACTGGTCAGGCCAAAAATATTCCCTAGTATTCCTACAATAGTATTCCCAAGTTAAAAGTGCACCTTGAGGGAAAAAGAATAAATGAATACTAAGAATTCTTCTCTTTTTTCCCCAGGAGAAAACTCTTTAGGAAGGGGAAAAACACTTTTGGGAGGTTATTTCCATCCCACTTGAACTAAGAAGGAGAAATTTTCCATCTAGCCAAGTCTGCAGAGCTTTGAGCCAAAACTCCTGTGAGCAAATAAATAAATGCATTAATAAATAACAAATAAAATCCCCCTTCACCCTCCCCAAATGTAGCACTTTCATCTCCAGAAGAAAAACTATCCCAGTGCATTTGTACAGTACAAAGCTGTGCTCGGTGCTTTCCAGCTGTGGCAGAAAGAACAGCAAAGAACAAGGAGGTGATTTCTCTTAGCTATGGTAGAGGCTGTGCTGGAGTTAGGGAGTGTTCAAACTCCTCTGGAGCTGCTCAGAGATCCCAACTTGAAACTGGGAGTGAGAATAAATCCACCACTGGGTTTTACTGGGGGGAAGCAGCTCCACAAACTAGGGGAGCTGCTCCTCAGCACTGAGGCTCTTATTAGCAACCCTGGCAATTAGTAAAATCCACATTTTCCATCTCCTTTTTCTCAGATTCTCCTATTTTTAGCACTTTCACGCCATTTTTCCAAGGGAAAACAGCCTTTCTGTGCTCACACTTCCTCCAAAACTCACCCTAATCCTGATCCCCCCCAGCAGCATCTGTTCCCAGTGGCTTCACCTTCTTCCAAGGATTATTTTCTAAGTGGTAAAGAAATCTCAAGGCCATTTCAGGTGCTGCTGTTTGACCAGCCATGAGGAGTGTGCAAATCTTTAATAGCTAAAGCAGACAGCCATGGTCACATTAACACTCCCACCCAGCTTAGAAATAATCAGGATCATTTCACCACAGCACTAGGAATATTCCTCTGAAACTCCTGAGTTTCTTTCACTTGATTCTATAGAGTGAATCCATCAGGATGGGAATTTTAGGCATGGATTAAATCACATTTGAATTCAGGCACTTGCCTTGAAGCCCCTTCAGGCTCCAGGTTAGCTTATACATGGAAAAAGGAGGGTGAAATTCCCATTCTCCAATTTTCTCACTCATTCCTAACTGAGGATTTGCCAAGAATAAATCACACACAGTGTTGTCTCCAGCTCGAGGTGCAGCAGCTTTTGAGGGCATTATATTATCACAACAGGCCAGAGAAATAAGACTTTAAAACCTAATACAGTGCCATAAATATACAATATTGAGAAATTCTCAGCTGGATTTACAAAATGAACAACAACTGTGCCCCAAAAACATCACCCATGAGCTACTGCTCTTTATCTCTTTGGTTCTAACTGGCCAATGACCTTATGACAAGGATGTGTCAGGATGGGCCTGGGAAATGCTTTGGGAAAGCAAATAGACACAGTGCAAAAAAGGACATGAGCACAGCCCTGTGCAAACCCTGCTCAGGAGGCTGTGGCAGAGGTGTCCAACACCTCTGGACTGATTGGAATCTGCTGTGGTGTCAAAGGGCACCTCGGAAAGAGCCTGACATCAACCTCATGTCCTGGGGACTGTGGCAGGTCCCACAGCTCCTGGGCAGGTCAGCCCATAAACCCAAGTACAGCTCCATCCCTGCATCCAGAAAGCTTTTGGGATGAGAGAGAAATCCATGGTGTTTTACACATCACCTGGAAAAGTGATGGCTAAAAATGAACTAAACCAAAACTACTTTGTGCTGTATGTGAGAACATTGCGCAGCGACCGAGAACTCGGCAGAGCCTTCCCAGCTCACAGCCCTTATCCAGCTCACAGAGAGAGAAAACCCAAAGTCTGGGAATATTTTTGTGGGTGCTGGGATGCAGCACTGCTCTCCTATTGACTAAAAAGTCATTGTTTCAGAGGGAGGATTTTATAAGGGAGCAATAATCACGCTGCAATTAAAGACTCAGCACCAGCTCTGCCGACAGGCTCCGTCCAGAAACACCAGAGCAAGCACTCCTGGAGAAATCCAAGGGAATGATCCTATCTGCCATTCATGTTTTGTGCCATGGATCAGCACTTGATCCAGTTTTTATATCAAAATTAAGAGATCTAGTGTGGGAATTCCTGTGCTGTTAGAGAATTCCACTCTCCAATCTTGCCGCTTTGCTCTTGTTTCCATGAGCAGGGAAAAGTGTTTCCCTGGAGTGGAGACAGCACCAGCTTCTCCTTGGATTCCTCACCCACTGGAGGAGACTGGTTTGTGGCAGAGCACAGAGGTGTTGTTGGCCTGTGTGAGGTCAGAGGGGACATTACAGCATCCCTGGTGAATCCAGTGCCTGTCCATCCCCATCCCACGGGGAGATACTGAACTCCACCGGGATCAAAGTGGAGTTGGATCAAACCCCCTCCAGATCCCAGAAAACATTAAGAAACAGAACTTATTTCCTGATGTACATGAATATAAGTTTTGAGAGAAAAACTTCCCCAAAATTCCCACACAGAGCTGTTCCCTCCACTACCAAAATTCCTGTCTCCTCCACTCTGTGCTCGGAAAGAATATTCCCTAAAAAAATGGTGATTTGCTTTAGCACAAGACAGAAAAAAATATCAAATGAGAGTTCTAATCCTCGCTAAAAATCTCTCCTGATATCTGAGCAGGTAAAACAATGTTAATTCCTTAAAAAGAAACACAAACTTCCATCCTGGAAGTTGGAATAGACGGAAAAGCAGCAGCACTTTGTCATTTTAAAGGCAACTTCCAACCCTGCAAAATGATTAATCAGCTTGTCCGTAGTGTCTAAATAATCCATCCAACAGGAATTACAAATACTAATCCAGAAGCTATAAAATCGCACAGAATAACTGGGAAGTTCTTTCCCATTTCTCTTTTGTTTATTGTTCAAACTTGTCAAACCACTTTCCTTGCTTAAAACAGGCTCTTGGGGAAGACAAAGTCCCTCTCAGCAGATGGACTTTGCCAATGAAAAATGTTCTAATTATTCCACTTTTCATTAAATCAATTATCCTCCCAAATTGCTCTCGTGTTTAGCTCTGCCAACCAGCACCAAAGCTATGGAACAATCTGTTGTCACCAGATTTTTTTTCTCCTCCAGGTACAATTGTTCCCATTTTTGCCACAGCAGCTCCAGCTGAGATAAGAACAATCCACTGCTGCGTTGGCTTTGATGTTCGGTAACAAACACATATATTAAACCAAATTTGTTGAGCTAAATTCCACCATACGCTAGCCTAGAGCTGGAATTACCAAGGGAAAATAATTCAACGTTATCTCCTTTAATATTTGCTCTAAGTTTACCTTTTTCACTGCAAATAATGATGCAAAATTCAGTGGATCTTCTCCTGGATATTTAGCAAAGATATATAATGCTGGGAAAAGCTTCCTCGGTGCTGCAGCAATTAGAACCCCCAAATTCTCCTGGAGAAAAATTCCCCCTCTGCTCTCAGTCCTGCTGTTCCTGCAGACAAAGGCTCTGGAAAAGGACAGACACTTACCTTTAAACTCACCCAAAGGAAAACTACTTCCCAAAACTTTGCAAGCAAAATAACAACCTCAGGGAAAGCTAAAGACAACCAGGATCTATCCGGGACAGAGTTTCGACTGCTTTATTGCAGCTCCTTCCCTGCTGCCTTTTCCTTTTCTTTTTTTTTTTTTTTTTTTTTTTTTTTTAATATACTTTTTTTTTTTCCACGTGCCATTTCCAATACCTTCAAACTCTCTCGTTAAGGTTAAGGACGACAATCGCGATACAGATCGCACCCACTACAGCCCCGAGGCAGCGATTGTCCGACCGGACAAAGGCTGCGAATTAAAGCAGTGAATTAAAACAGCTTCCATAAAGCTCCAACTTTAACGCTCGACTTGGAGGGAGAAATTAGGGGCTGTAGTTTGTAAGGGAGAAGTGGCCGAAGGTCTCTCCCTCCCTGGAACACGCTGTGGAGCTCAGGGAGAAAGGGAGGGAGAAGGGAATGGGGACAACTTGTCTTGGAGCTGCTTCGCACTCATCAGCTCCCACCAAATATCCTCCTGGAACCTCAAAAAAAAAAAAAAAATAGGATCTGCTTTATTGCCCACCTAGATAAGGACTTAGAGTGACGTCTCCGCCGCCAAATCCCTCGGATTTTATTCTTACCCGCACGGAAAAACCGTTTGCTATAAAAACGCACAGCCCGTGCCAGTTAGGAGAAATCTAGAAACATTCCTATAGAGAGAAACATTTGCATTTATCCACAGATAACCTCGGGAAGCTCCCGGTGCTCCTGTGCGTTTGGGTAGTTCGTTTCGAGGACACGAGTTAGTCAACTCGACAAAACTTTTTTTGCACATGGGAGGAGGAGGGTGGAGGTTACTCCTTCCCCACGCACAGCTCCAGGCTGGGATGCTCCCCTGGTCCCAACCCTAATCCCGCATTCTATCCCGCACCCCGCGGGGAAGGACGAGCCGGAGCCACCGGGAGGAGGAATAACGTTATAAATCGGAATAACGGAGGGGAATAAAGTGTGGATACCGAGATACCGCAGCGCGGGGCGGGCGCGGGTCGTGCCGGACCCCCCTCTAAAAAAAAAAAAAAAAAAAAA
>NW_008658837.1:0-8762 GCF_000695815.1 Acanthisitta chloris
CTCCCAGGGCTGAGCCCGAGGTGTGCCCAGGGGTAACGCTAAGGGTGGTGTGGGACTGGCCCCCGGCGCTGTGCGCTGGGAGGGGACACCCCCTGCCATCTGTGCGGGCAGTTACTCTGGTCGTGCATGGTGCTGTGCCTGGGGCAGCCTGAACTCCTCTCCCGGGGTTGTCCCGTGGGGAGGGGACACCCCTCGCTCCCCTAAGGGAGCTCCCCCCTGTTCCTTCCCTGCAGGGACCTTGGTGCTGTGCCTGGGGACAGCCTGGCATTCCTCTCGGGAGCTGTCCCCAAACCAGCCCCCCCAGAGCTTTGCTGCTCCTGCCCCTCGTGTTCCCCCTGCCAAGCCTGGCTCGTTCTCCTGGGTCAGTCCTGCATGTTCCCCTCGCTTTGGTTTGCCCACCTGTGGCTGATCCCCTTCCCCAGGGCTCACCCCGTCCCACGGGGACACCCCGTGCTTGTTGCTGTACTGACACCATCCCCGTCAGTCTCCCTGCCCGACGGGAAGGGGCCAGGAGGACTCTGGGTGGTGCTGGGGAGAGAGGGTTACTCTTGGGCTTGGAGGAGGGAGATGCTGCGTGCAGGACTCGAGGGCACTGGAGCAGGAGCATCTGAGAGATGAGCAGATGAGCTGTGGCGTGCGTGGCCTCTGCAGTGCCCATATCCCCTCTGTGAAGAGCCAAACAGAAACAGATCAATCCTGTAAACAATTTCGCTCTCCCTGGGGCGCTGTGAGCCCTTATGTCCTGGTCACAGAGCATCAGTGCTCGGTGGAGCCGAGGGTCTGGGAGTGGTATTTCCATGGAGGCACGTGGTGCTGACCTGCCTGAGCACAGGGAGTGTCGTGCCTTGCCTTGCTGAGGTGGGGGGAGTTGTTTACAACGCGACAGCCTGTGCCTCCAACGGCTCAGGAACTCATCCGGGGATGAGAGTCATTCATTTTTTGGTTTGGCTTCGTTTTGGAGCATTTTTCAAGCTGTCACAGCTTGGCAGGTCTGTAGCTGCAGTGTCAAGATTCAGAATTATTCTGTCGGTAATTGCTTTCTGATTCATCAAAATGATAGATGGGGGGGGAAAAAATGACAAATAATCACAAGTTGGGGGATCTTCAAGGATATCCCTAAAAATGTGCCTGGAGAAGTGTGGCATGTGCGAGTCCCTTGTCAGGAGGTCACCTTTGCTGTCAGAGTGTTTGCAAAGAAATTCTCTTGAATTCAGAGCTGGGAAAAAACATGGATCACTGGAAAAAAAATGAGCCTGTGAAGCAAACTGTAAAGGCAGTTTTAGATAATTCAGTCTTTGGCCTTTTTTTTTTGCCTGGTCTGGAAACAGGTATCATCCCCTCAGGTACTAACAACTGTCCTTTCCAAGGGTGCTAAAACAAAATATGCTCAACTTCCCTGCCTGGAGAGCAGGGCTGTGCTCTGCTGCATGTTTTCTTCCCTGAGCTACACCAGCTTGTCTAATAAAAGCTATTACTGCTCTCCTACTCACAGCCTCAGACTAGCACAGCTATGAGTGATCTCTTACTTGTCTTGTTCCCTTAGTTACATTTCCCGAGCCTCTCCCTGCCACAAGTCCCTTCGTTTTCAGAAGCGTTGTGGGAGTTGTGTGGTTACATCTCTTACATCTCCTCTTTTCTCTCCTTTAAATGTTGAAGGTAGGTGACTCATCATAACTCCAGCTGATATTTCTCAGTGATCTCTTATTTAGCACCGAGCACGGAGCAGAAGATGTATCGCAGAGTCAGAGATGGTGATACCAGCATGGATGGGAAAAAACAACACAACAGGCAGCACAGTAGTTGCTTGGTGCTCTTGCTTTTGTTGTGGGGTGTATAGGCTGCCTCTCCAAAAGCAGAGTGACCCTGTGTGGGTTGAGGTGTGGGAGGCTCAGGCTCCTCTGTCCATGGTATTCTGTTGATAAGGGAATGTTCTCCCACAGCCATGGATGCCCTTCATGGGGGCAGCTTCCAGCAGCTGGGTGTGAGGCTTGGCTTGTCTCCCTGGGCAGGGAGTGCAAAGAGACTGTTTGGAGCAAAAGATAAAAACCTGTTGAAGATACAATGAGGATACTGCAACAAGACCTGAATTCAGCTCAGCTGAGCAGCTTTGTTTTCCAACACCTAGTGGTTTTCCAAAAGCAATAGTTGTTTTTATTTCCGTTTTCTTTAATGGCTTCACTGACACAGAGCAGGGTTAGATTAGGCGTTAGGAAGAAACTCTTCCCTGTGAGGGTGGTGAGGCACTAGCACAGGTTTCTCAGGAAAACTGTGGCTACTCCATTCCTGGGAGTGTTCCAGGCCAGTTTGGATGGAGCCTGGAGCAACCTGGGCTAGTGGAAGGTGTCCATGGCAGAGGGTGGAACAAGATGAGCTTTAAGGTCCCTTCCAGCCCAAACCATTCCATGATTCCTAAGCAAACACTGTGGTCCTTGCAGTCACTTGTGGTGCCACAAATACCGTTTGTACAACATTCTGCCTTCAGAGGGCTCAGCGAACCTTCGGTGCAAATCATGACTCACCAGGATAATCGTCTTTTGTCTCTGGGCGTGTGTGTGCATGTATTTGCAGTGGGAGAGAGGCAAAGGGAGCTCGGGAAGGCTGTGGAGAGTAGGGAGAGCGTGGTGATCCCTCTCCCAGCCTCACCTTGCCGCTCGGACTGTAGATGGAGCAGCGCGCTGCTGTTCTTGGCGCTGATGGGGATTTTGAACTCCTTGTTAGTGTTTCTATGCACAGTGGCTGTTTGCAGTTTTGTGGTGTTACAGAGAAGGGTTTGGCTCTGTCCTGGGTGATGTAGGGTCTCTGTTACATCTTCTCTTTACTCTTATTTTAGCTCTAAGCAGCACATTTGAGCTATTTCAGTGATCTCAAAGGAAAACAGAATGATGCTGTGCAAGGACACTGGTCTGGGAACCAGCCAACTTGACTTGCGTTTCCAGCTCTGCTGTTCTCTGGTGTGGAACAAGGGGCTTGTTGCTTAACCACTCTCTGCACATGTTTAATTCCAACTTCAACAGAGCTGCTCATGCTCTGTCTGCTTTGTGAGGCTCTTTTGCATCACAGTTCAGGAAGCACTGGATGTTGTTATCTGTCAAACAGCAAACACAAGCAGGAAAGGGTGTTTAACTCAGTGTGCCCTCCTGCTGCTTTTCCTTCACCAGGATCTCTTCCCAGTCCTCTCCTCCAAGCCTGTTTGGATCCAAGCAGCTAAGGCTTGCTGTGCATCCCTCTCCAGCAGTCTGTGGCTGGCAAGGGAAGGGATGCTGAAGTACCAGGTTGCATTGTGTGGGCACCTGCCCTCAATTGTGCTGTTCACAGGGCTCTCAGGTTTGCACTAATAATGCTCAGCAGGTTCCTCACTGCTTGTTGAGTGCCTTGGTTTGGGCATGGCTGTGCAGAGAACTTCCGGAGGCTGCAGCTCATTGAGAAGTCCAAGGCTGCCAGATAAACCTGTCTGCTGCCATTGCCTGTGTTTTCCCTGTCTGTAGTGCTGGAGCAGCCTTGCCAAGGGCAGGACAGCATCCTTGGAGGAACCATGCCTTTCCCCCTGGTTTTGTTGAACACAAAAAGCTGACAAAGGGCTGGCTATGGTGGCTTCTTGGTCTGGTGTGTGTATGTGTGAGCTTGATCAGTTGCCACAGCCTGGTTTGTTCTGCACGAGGACAGTGAAGGCGTGGGGCTGAGGAGGGGAAGCTGTGCTGGAGGGTAGGAGACCTGCTGTGAAGTGATGCTGTGGAGGAGTTTGCTGATGGGCCTTGAGAGGAAAGCCTCGTTGCCGTGGAGCAAGGGCGTTCAGAGTGGTTTCGCTCTCTGTTCCTGTTCCCCTGAAACCCCTTTTTAGCAATCAGCTGTAATAAAGTGTTCGTAACTAGATGAGTGATGACTGGTACATGTGGCTCCCAGTAATGCTAAACCCACCATGCTTTGTAATAAGGTTCTAGTGCCTGGGGTATTTTGCCTAAAAATAGCGGAAAAAGAAAAAAAAGAAGAGATGACTGTTAGGGGAAATCTAATTCAGAAGGAAACAAATGGCTTTTAATCTTTCCCTCTGTTTCAGAGTGAAGGATGCCAAGGAAGAAGAAGCCCACAGAGGGCCTGGAGTCTCGAGGTCAGGATGGGGAGGAAGAGGAGGAAGACAAGAGGAATTCAGGCAATGCCAGGAAGAAACGCAGTTTTGTGGATGCATTTATTGTTATATCCGACAGCGATGGAGAGGTCAGTGAGGGGTTTGGGGTGCCCAGAACCTGTGCTGGGCCCTGCAGCTACAGGACACTGCCTGAGCAGCCCTCACTGTTGTGCCAGGGTCAGGCTTTGTGCAGAGGGTCTTGTGCTGTTCCTTTCCTTACATGTGAGATGAATCAAATCCTATTTGACTAGGAAATGAATGGTGTGCTTCGTGAGGGTGAGTTATGAGTCTGGGATTTGATAACCAAATCCTCTCAGTACTGAATCTGAAACGTAATTTAAAAGTAACCTTTCCTCAATCCCTTTACAAATCTTTTTTTCATAATTTTTATTTGATTGATTTCCAGCTAAACCTTAGGAACATGATTCTGTATTATGTGCAAATAGATAAGAAAATGATTCAGAACACAGGCTTGTGAGTAGCTCAGGGACAGCCTGTGGCTGGTAAACTGATCCTGAATTCCAGGAGTCTGAGTTTGTAACACATCTCCGTGGGTGTAAAGGTGAATGTGTGGTGTGGGAGTGCTTGGCTAAGGCATCAAGGCTCAGATCCCTGATCCCCAGTGTTGGCTTACACACATCAGCATTACCCTCAAGATTGAAATGTCTCTGTTGGTTACTCAGCGTTGGGATGAGTGCAGGAATTCCTGCTTGGGGGAAGCCCAGAGCCCTGAGAACCTGTGCTGCACTGAGCGAGGTACAGAAGAGGAAATTATTAGAATCAGGGTTGGGTTTTTTTTGTGTGACTCTTAGGGCTTTGCTCTGTCTTGCTGGTGATTGGGGATCCTAAGCTGCTTTTTGTAATTCCACCATTTTCAGAAGCATTTCAGTTCGCTCTCAAGCTGTAGATCTTAAATCAAGTCCCTTTCGCTCCCACATCTGCAGTGTGCTGCTCTCCAGTAAGGAGATTATCATGTGAGGAGGGGAAAAAGCACTAGAAATAAACAGTAAGAAGCTGTAGGGCAAACGATATTGGATGTTTTTTCTTCACATTGTCTGAGTTCTTTCCCATTGGGAAATTCCCTGAAAGAAATGGAACATATGGCAGTAATAGTTCAGTGGGGTTAAACCCTTAGCTCTGCAATATGCTAAGTTAACTTCAGATGTCTGCTGCATCACTGGCCTTTATTGTGAAACCTATAAGGGAAAAAAGAAATCAGCAGCTCTAAGAGCTGCTGCAGTACATAAAAGATCAGGACCTGTTATTGTCTGCAATTATTCATCTCAATGTGCACATATCTGAAAAAGAGGAAACAAACGTCTCTTAAAACACATCTATAAAAAGGTTAGGCTCCCTGACTGTTCTGTAAGTTTGTCTATAAACAATAAATTCTGATGGCATAATCGGTCATATTACAGAAAAGGATATGCTCAGAGAGGCCGTTAAAGAGCCAATTAGGTTCTGTTTAAGTGACAACAGTTCAGTCAGTTGAACGAGTGGATTTATTCAGTTCAGTCTCTTTCTGTGAGTCATCAGCTCCCAGATCCAGTGCCACAGTCTCCTGTCATGTTGTTTTCTGCAGAATCAAACACAGAAATGTGATTTACTCGGGATCTCAAAAACATAACTGTCTGCCTTCTGTAACTGTCTCAGCTCTTCAGGGTGCATCAAGTTGAATTTCAATTTTGAACCTTGTAACTGTTGTTCTTGCTCTGGTAAGACCTTGTTGTGTGCTCAAGAAGAGGTGTGGGAAGCTCAGATCAATAGCAATTTTAGAGAACAATACATTCTCAATTAATCTTGCATCTGTTAGGACATGGTTCCTTATGAATCAAAAGCTACAAGGACAATTTGGGCATCATTGATTCGATGGCTTTCTTCCTTGGCAGTCTCTTGGCAGGTATCTATAGAACAAGTCCCTAGTTCTGCTTCCAGACCAGCAGATCTTGTAGCAGCTGCACCTGGAAAGCCTCCAGCTTCTCACTTTTGATGATCTTTGGCAGACTGCCTCTCCCAGGAATTTTTCAGTCATGCTGGATTATCAAGCTCATCCATGTTATTTTGCCAAGTTCTCTTTTCTTTGCTCATGTCTGTGCTGTGGCATCTGCAGAGCTGCATCAGAAAGAGGTTTTCTGGACGTGAGGCTTTTCTGATCTCTGCTATATATAATCCTGGATTCGGGGAACACTTCTCTTTTTTTGGAAAGGGTTGGACAAAATAAGAACAGTCTCTCTGGCTTTGTTGAAGCAAGAGGAGATGACCTTCCTTGTGTGGACTGTGTCTCTGAGAATGCAGACGTGCTGGATGAGCAGAGTGGTTCCCATCTCCCCTAGCTGTTTAAATACCACAGGAAATTAGTTGCCTATGCCAGAGGATGGGTGGTCACTTACAAATACGCTATATGCCAAATAGTGCCCATCAACGCTCCCTCCAAGCATAGCAGTTCGTGGTCTGCCTCATGAGTCTCCTGCTTGAATTGGGCTGTGGTAAAGACTCTGACCTCCAAGATTTTCCAAAGCCAAGTCTTTCAGACGATTGTTCTCCTGCACAAGGCCTGGCCAAGAGTGAGCACTGAGCACAGCCTAAAGGTTATGCTGACCTGTTTCACTGATCTGCAGCCTTTGATCCCAAAACGCTGCTGATCTGCTGTGGGACCTTTTGGAAGGGTCTGTTTTTCCTGGGTAGATCCTTTGGGAGCTTTGAGATTATCTGCCTGTACTTGACATGGAGTCTCACAAGCTCTTTCTGCCAGATCCATCAGCTCTGCCAGCCCTTAGGGAACATATGACAAGACTCCAGGGTGATGGTGCCATCTAGTTCTGCGTGGCATGCCTTCCCTTCAGTGTGGAACATCCTTTTCCCTGAATGTTCTCAGAGTCAGGGTGATCAGCAGTGTGTGTTGGTGTTGGCTGTGGTGCAGAGAGAAGTGTTTGACCATGGGCTGGAATACCTCCAGCTCCATGGTGGGGAGGAGAATCAGGGGGGAAAAACAGTAGCCCTCATGGGTTGAGATAAGAACAGATTAATAACTGAAACAAAATAAAATATAATAATGCTAATAATAATCCTAATGATAATATCAATAATAATTGTAATGAAAAGGAGAGAGAGAGAGAGAGAGAGGAATTGCTTTTTATCAGAGACAAGGAGGAATGGGTTCAGACTGAAAGGGGAAATTTAGGTTAGATGTATGAAAGAAATCCTTCCCTGTGAGGGTGGTGAGGCATTGGCACAGGTTTCCCAGAGAAGCTGTGGGTGCTCCATCCCTGGCAGTGTTCAAGGCCAGACACTGAGCAACCTGGTCTAGTGGGAGGTGTCCCTGCCCATGGCAGGGGGTGGAATGAGATGATCTTTAAGGTCCCTTCCAATCCAAACCATTCTAGGATTCTGTGAATAAACCCCAAGAGAAACGAGTGATGCACAGTACAGTTGCTCACCTACTGACTGATCCCCATCCAGTCCCCTAGCAGCAATTGGTGACTCCTGTCAATTCCCTAGTTTATATGCTGGGAATGAAGTTCTATGGTATGGAATATCCATTTGGCCAGTTCCCCCCAGCTTTGTGTGCACCTGCTCACTGTCAGAGCATGGGAAACTGAAGAGTCCTTGACTCCGAGTAAGCACTGCTTAGCACCAGCTAAACCATCAGTGAGTTATCAACATTGTTCTCACACTAAATCCAAAGCACAGCACTGCACCAGCTGCTAGGAAAAAAATTAACTCTATCCCAGCCAAAACCAGGATACCACCTCACACCACTGACCATCTGGGCAAAGCAGAGCCATGTGGGAGTATGTCTGCAGTGCTCTGCTGTCCCCGCGGGCTCTGCTGGTGCCGGGGGACCAGTGCCTCCAGTTCCCAGAGGAGCACTCAGTGCAAGTTGGCTCTTGAGGAAGCTCCATAACTCTGCTGTGCTTGCTCCTCCAAAATCAGATTGATGTGGATCCAGGCTCCTCACAGCCCGGTAAAAACCCTTTTCCTACAGAGTCCTCCCTCCTGTGTCGGGATCTGCATGTCTGGCACGAGCCCTGTTGTGTCTTGTTGTTCAAGTGGCCACTTCCAGCAGGTTAGTTCTAATGAGCCGAAAGACACAGCAAAGCTGAAACAGATTCTGAACTGAAGTCAGAGACTAATAAAGTAGGGTGTGATATTAATTTCAGCAGCAGCCTTGGCTAGAGCCAAACATGGCACTTCCAACATCTAATTGACTTTTAAAAATAAATTAGTCTGGTTTTCATGTGCATATTTCCCATGCAGGACGTGTGGTGTTTGGCTGTGCCCTGTTGTTAGATGGTCCCAACTGCTGTTGAGCAGTAAAATTACCTAGACCTTTTGACTTTGCAGTCTGCACCGTTAGCGGTGGAGACATTGTGCTGTAGCCTTTTCCTTCCCTGAGCTGATTTCTGTAGTTTATGATGTGGATTTGAGGGAGCAGGATGTGGGATGCTGGCTACTGGCTTCCATTTATGGGCTTTTAGAAGCAAGTGGGGCTGTATCTGTTTCTGCTGGCAGAGTCAGCTTCTCTTAAGTATGTGCAAAAGCATTTGTAAAATGGGGATTTGATTTCCTGCTGTCTGGCGCAACCAGGCAGGTTGAAAAAACAAGGAAGAAGAATGGTGGCTGCCTTCCACTAAATGTG